>NC_084541.1:1500000-1800000 GCF_024500275.1 Phycodurus eques
AGAGAACTACACACTGTTCATCAAGAACTCTGTAACATTCCCCGTATTTGACGTGACCAGGTATGAAGTACGACCACATTTTTGCAGGACAATGCACGAGCGCAATATTCAATGCGATAATATTACAGAATTATTTACGGTTGCAGGAAACTGCCGAAACACATTGCATAGCCAAACCACAATTGACATGCTACGCTACAAAGAATAATCAAGAATAAGGAAATGATGATGGAAAAGCGACTCCCTATTTTCAAGTACTTGTAATTTATTTCTGAACTAGAATTCATGCAAGGACGAAATGATATTTCAAATGACTGCAGTCGATTTTCCAATACATGAAAGGTTCTCCCTGTAAAATAAGGACTTCATTTTCCATCACCCCGTATATAGTCATTGGATCATAGTTCTAACATTGAAATGCTATTGTCTAAAATAACCATAGCTAACTTATCAATATTATATTGTAACCTTCATAACAAATCAGTTACTACACTCAGTTTGTACAATTTACAGAAAAGTCATTGTTGCTACATAACATGATTAAAAAAAAAAAAAAAAAAAGTTGATTGTGTTTTGATGTATAAGATTTCTATAGCTAATGAAATCCAACACCGGAGCTACTGGATGTCAATAATTATGCCTCATTTTAATGCCTGGTTACGATTGATACGATCAGGTATTCATAAAAAAAAAATAAGTTTACTGTGGCATTGGACAGCAGCACGCATCATATCCATCCATCCATATTGTGTTTGCGTAGCCTCATCTGGATCACGGTCACATGAAAGACTACCCTCGCTGTCTTCGGGGTACACTTTGTGCGCATAGAGTAATATTAATGCCGTTGTACTCGTTGTGCGTCACCTCAGATATTCGTGTTGTTGTTGCATTTGCAGGAGTAACCTAGTGGAGGGCATTGATGCAACCTATATCAGCAAATGTCTTCACAATCCGAGGGATGCTCCGCTGTGTCCCATATTCCGACTGGGAGACATCGTCAAGGAGTCTGGCTTTAATTTTGAAACCATTGCCAAAGTGGTAAGTGTGATTGGACATAAATGGCAAGCGATATTGTGATTGCTCTACATTCGTTGGTTTATTCGTTAACGCGAGGAAGGAAAACGTTGATTTATTTCCAGAATTCCATTCAAAAAGTTCAACTTTGGTAGATTATACATTCAGGGCCCACAATTTAAACAATTCCAAGCGTTTATTTTTACATAATAATCACAAAAGTTCATAGCGAAGGAGGCGGGGCCGCCGTGTCCAAGCATATCAATGGAACGACAGCATGTGGCAGGAGAAGATGCACCAGCAGAAGAGATGACCCTGGGCTTCAGCGGATTATCAAACAGAGAAGATCCGTGAATCGAGCAGAGATCCAGAAAAAGTGGAACGTAAATCATTGCAAATTGTTTAAATTGTGGGCCCTGCATCTATAATCTATGAAAGTTTCATTTTCTTATTTTTTTCAAGGGAATGATGGCAATAAATCAACTTTGCCATGATATTCAAATTGTTGGGAAAGGGTCTGTACAGCAAATGCATGGCAGCCCTTTGTTCCCTGCTGCGATGGCGACGCTTTGTGTCGTTGATTATGTGCTGCATTGACAGGGAGGGTCCATTGGCATCGTGCTGGACTGGACATGCAACTTTGATGTGGACGTAAAACACTGTAAACCGATATACCACTTCCACGGACTGTATGGAAACCCTGCAGAGACGGACAAGGCCAGAGCATCGGTCGGTTACAACTTTAGGTGTGTAAATACTAAAACGCACTTTTTATTGGGACGGCCGTGTCATTGCTTTGCTTCGTGGCGTTTCATCCAGTAGTGGATTAATTCTGTCTTTTATCATTTAGTTTTACAGTGTTGACTTGCTCTGTAAAAAAAAAATATATATATATATATATATTGCTTGTAGACCTGACTCTCAAAACAAAGATGGAGAACTGTGCAATAGAACCGAGAGAATAAATGCAGCTCTGCCAGTGTTACAGGAGATGTACTAAATAGACAGATAGATATAATGTTGTCATTTACGTGACTGTTTCAGGTATGCAAAACATTATGTGGAGGACACTGTACAGAAAAGAACCCTGCTGAAGGTGTTTGGCATCAGGATAGATGTCATTGTGCAATCATTGGTAAGTCACACGCTAAATGTGGAAATACAAACGCTGACAAATCCATTAGGTACACCCGCACCATTCACGAGATTCCGGGGGGGGGGGGGGGGGGGGAGCCCCATCGAAAATGCTGCCATACCAATGACAACAATTGTTTGCACGAGAGGCAGTAATGAAATCAAGTTTCCCCGAGAACGTCAGCAGCAGTTTGAGAAAAAATCAATATAATAAAATAACATTTAAAAAATATACTATTTTCTTCTTCTTAGTATTATTATTATTATTATTATTTTTTTAGTTGATGAGCGAGCTACGTTGAATTTGAAAGCCCATATAGTAAATAAAAAAAAAGAAAAAATACAATTTAGAAAGTAGGGAAACGATCATAAAACAGGACTTTGCGGAAACGAAAAGAAAACTCACTCGCCCGCAGTTTTCCAAATAAGAGCAAAGCGTGCTTGCTTCAAGCTGTTTGACACTTCAGTAAAGCTGGCATATAAAACTAAAGACAGTTCATTATTGTTAATTTAGACACTAATACGTTCAACCAAAACCTATGCTGGAATTTCATCGAAAAAGTCCGCTAGCTGAATGCTAACATATATTGCAAAACGCCATAGACAGGGTAACAGAAAATAGAGGTTCAGGTAATTATGAACCCTCAAACAGCTGTTTTTCCTTTTTAACACACCAATGCCTGTTATTGCAGCTTAGTAGGGGACCTTCCGTGCTGCTACTTGTTCTTAATTCGGCTGCATCTATCGGGACAATTCGAGTGTTTCGAAAACGGGCATGTTAGTTTAAAGAGGCTGGACTTTTTTTTTTTTTTTATTGAGCGCTTGTGCGGGTGTACCTAGCACTGTGGAATGTGTGCAGTACTTCCTGACATTCGAAACATTGTTACGCTGTCTTGACAGGCCAGAAAATTTGATATCATCCCAACATTGACGGCAATAGGCTCCGGCGTGGGCATTTTTGGAGTGGTATGTTGCTGTTGACTTTTTTTTTGTATTTTCCTTAAGGCTTTTAATTTAAAAAAAAAAAAATATATATATATATATATATATATATATATATAATAAGAATAATAATCTAAAAATGTTATCATTTTTCAGGCTACTGTGGTCTGTGACTTGGTGCTGCTGTATTTGCTGCCCAAAAGGCAATTTTACAAGAACATGAAATTCAAATACACAGACACGCATGGACAGGTAAGCCGCTTGTGCTGTAAACAATCCAATCAATCTTTTCTCGCCAATTCGGCGAGTTCCGACCGCACGATGGCGGCAGAGATAAGAAAACATTCCATGTAAAAAAGGACAGATCTGCTGGGGTGTGAATATTAATTTTGACAGAGCAGCCATTGCATTTTACACATACAAGACAGTACTTGCGACACAACCATCTCATTAATGTTTCCCCAAAACAACCTCGACATAATTCACAAGCCCGAGAGAAGGGAGGAACCCCTCCCCGTATCGATCGGCCAGACAGCTTGGCTCTCCATCACTGAACCAGGCAGGACATTTTGTATTTACAGCCTGACAGCGAGTCGCTCGGTTTAGTCACGAGCAGCGTCTATTACACCGATGAAGCGAAAGCAAGACCAGGCCAAGACACTGCTCGGTCAAATGTGAGTCGAGAGAGTAGACTGTACTGTAACATATCTGTCGTGTTTTCACGAGTTCTCACACATGCCTTTGAGTGGTCTTAACGGGTGATTTTCTGTGCTTCTGTGATGCAGGACCCTGATTCAGAGGCAGGTAGCACAGAGACAGAGATATCCAAAGTAAGGAATAGCTTCTTCATTCATTTCTTCCCCCCCACCACCACCATACAGGTCGTATTCTGCCATTTGGGGGCCCAAGGCAATCCCAATCATTGAGCTCTCCACATCCATGTACTGGAAAGATATTTGAATATTAAGACTCATTCACTGCCAGCCTTCCCAGTTAACATGGAAATTTGACTTCTAAAGCCGTCAATGGCAGTGAACGTGTTCATGTTTAAGTGTGAATTTGAGAACATTCCTGAACTAGGTAAAGTCCTTAACATCCTTCTTGAGGATTAGTACCCAACAGGTGAATCATCAACACTTTCACTGTCATTGATTATCATTCATCAACATTTCATATAGTTAACCTTTTCAACCGCTTTATTACTCAAATCCTTCGTGATGACAAGTGTCACTCTCGTGTCACGCTTTCACTTCTTTACTGCAGCCTCCTTGGCTGACACTGACAGCATTGTTACTGCAACTGGCAAGCGTGTCTAGCTCTCGGTGTTGTTGGTTATGCACATTTGGTGTCACCGTTAAAAATGTTGCAACCCTTGTTAGTTTTGACAAGAAAAATAGTTTCCCTCTCACCTTCTTGGGCCAATGGGATAAGTCTGCTTCATTTTCCTCACAGCGCGCCAACAAGTTTGTTTTGCTAGTGCGCCACTTTTCCCGAATCAATACTGCAAATGCCCAGTAAGAAGATGGACTAGTCCATATTTAATTGAATACACTACAAAGACAAGATATTTAAAGTTCAAACTGATCAACTTGATTGTTTTTAGCAAATAATCATGAACTTAGAATTTGATGGCTGCAACCCATTCCAAAAAAGCTGGGACAGGCTCATGTTTACCACTGTTGTCTCCGCTGTCGTATTTTACGCTTCACAATGCGCCACACATTTTGAATGGGAGACAGGTCCGGACTGCAGGCAGGCCGGTCGAGTACCCGCACTCTTTTACGACGAAGCCACGCTGTTGTAACACGTGCAGAATGTGGTTTGGCATTGTCTTGCTGAAATAAGCAGGGGCGTCCGTGAAAAAGAAGTTGCTTGGATGGCAGCATATGTTTCTCCAAAACCGGTTTGTACCTTTCAGCATGGATGGTGCCTTCACAGATGTGTAAGTTACCCAATGCCAGTGACACGAACACAGCCCCACACCATCACAGATGCTGGCTTTTGAACTTGGCGTCCATAACAGTCCGGATGGTTCTTTTCCTCTTTGGCCCGGAGGACACGACGTCCACAATTTCCAAAAACAATTTGAAATGCGGACTCGTCGGACCACAGAACGCTTTTCCACTTTGCGTCGGACCATCTTAGATGAGCTCGGGCCCAGAGAGGCCGGCGGCGTTTCTGGGTGTTGTTGATAAATGGCTTTTGCTTTGCATAGTAGAGTTTCAAGTTGCACTTACGGATGTAGCGTCGAACTGTATTGACTGACATTGACTTCCTGAAGTGTTCCTGAGCCCATGCGGTGATATCCTTTACACATTGATGTCGGTTTTTGATGCAGTGCCGCCCGAGGGATCGAAGGTCGCGGGCATTCAATGTTGGTTTTCGGCCTCGCCGCGTACATGCGGTGATTTCTCCAGATTCTCTGTCCCTTTTGATGATATTACGGACCGTAGATGATGAAATCCCTAAATTCCTTGCAATTGTACGTTGAGCAACATCGTCCTTAAACTGTTCGACTATTTTCTCACGTACTTGTTCACAAAAAGGTGAACCTCGCCCCATCTTTGCTTGTGAATGACTGAGCAATTCCGGGAAGCTCCTTTTCTACCCAATCATCATCTGTGGGATGTTCCAAACAGGTGTTTGATGAGCATTCCTCAACTTTCTCTCTTTTTTACCACCTGCCCCAGCTTTTTTGGAACGTGTTGCAGCCATCAAATTCTAAGGCAATGATTCTTTGCTAAAAACAATCAAGTTGATCAGTTTGAACATTAAATATCTTGTCTTTGTAGCATATTCAATTCAATATAGGTTGAACATGATTTGCAAATCGTTGTAGTCGGTGTTTATTTATGTTTACCACAACGTCCCAACTTCATTGGATTTGGGGTTGTAATATTCAGTAGTGGAAGTAAGGCAAAAATAAGTCGTTAATGTACTGAACTGCATTCCTCAGATTTATGTACATTTCCATTTTCTGATGACTTACTTTCGCTCCTTAAATTTGAAAACAGACATCTGTTCTTTCAATTCCTTTCAAAACATCCTTGTTTTTCCATTTCCAACGTCAGCGGATGACGTGAAAAAGACGTAACTCGCGAGAGGTAAAGTCAACCTGGGTTGAGATCTCGGGGTCTTACAAGGGGGAACCATCACGGCCGAGAAAGAGATTCCTCATTCATGGCCCGACTAGAATTGTTTGACGTTGTCGGCTCCAAGAAAATGATTTATGCAAATGTGTTGTGTCTTAAAAAAACGCAACATACAGAGGTGGTGTATTGTTCCTAGTTGTTATCAATAGCTGGTTCGTCATTTTTTTTGGTTCGTAAGTTAGCGAAGCTATTGGAACACATTTTGATAACAAAAGTGGACCAAATACGTGGCTTTTTAAATGTGTATTCTTCTCAGTACGAACGTTATGCAAGTTAATAAACGGGAAACTGATATTGTAATTTACAGTAAAAAATCATTTTGAATGTTGTACATTTGAGAATTTGTAGTTTTTTTTGTTGTTTTCAATTTTTCAATTACTTCTACTACATCTGTTCATATTCCTGTGCAGAAGTGACGACAAGACGGGGAGGAATTTCACAAAAGTGGCTGTGCTGTTTTACGTGCTGCAGTGAAACCTTCCAAAGGACACCAGAAGTCAACACACCCTCTCAATGGACTGAAAAGGACAACGTCTCCTCATCAGCCCATGTAAAAACAAACAAAACCAAAAGAATTCTGGCTGCAAAGTTGTGAAGTCAGCTCACACGAGATCAAACACTAACTGTCATTTGCAGTGGTATTAACTGTAGACCATTTATAAGGTGCTTCTCATGAAGCTAAATGAGGTTGCATTAGAAGTGCTACTACAAACAACTCATGACTGAATAGCAATGAATGCTCAAATATACATCGCAGTCAGATTCCACACCCAGCTGCGATTGGTGAAAGTCCATGAATTCGAAAGCCCATATAGTAAAAAAAAAAAAAAAAAAAAAAAAAACGTAAAATAAATAAATAATAAAAATAAAAAAGGCAAAAATAAATGCAAAAATCATTTGAGAAAGTAGGGAAACTATCGTAAAACACTACTTTGCGGAAACGAAAACACTTGAGTTGAGGTTTACAGTAAAACTGGCATATAAAACTAAAGACAGACAGTTCATTATTGTTAATTTAGACACTAATACGTTCAACCAAAACCTATGCTGTAATTTCATCTGAAAGGTCTGCTAGCTTAATGCTAACGTATATTGCAAAATGCCATAGACAGGGTAACAGAAAATAGAGGTTCAGGTAATTATAAACCCTCAAACCGCTGCTTTTTTAACACACAATCACACGCACACACACACACACACAGAGTAGCAACACACCAATGCCTGTTATTGCAGCTTAGTAGGGGACCTTCTGTGCTGCTGCATCTATAGTGACAATTTGAGCGACCCAATTTGATCAGCGCTCCGTAGCATGTTACGGCACTGAAGGTGAAACTCAAAATTGGGACTTGCCTGTGTAGTGTAAAAACCCATCGTAAACGATTGCATAAAAATCCCCAATGGAGCAGAGGTGCAAAAGATGAACAAGCGCCATAGCCGGCGGCTCGCTGTCATCTGTTCAGAGAGAAGTGACAGCATCCGGGCCAGTCGGAAACCTCCACGTAGTAGGCTACGGAGCAGCAGATGGCTCGTACTTAAATGATTCCCGTGCAATATTGAGAGAAGCGCCCCTGGGGCCGGGCCTTGGTGGGCAGTGATATAACAAATAAAAATATAAGAGGAAAAACCGATACCTACCTGATACTGATTTTTTTGGGGGGGGGGGGGGGTTGTCTGTCCCACTTCTCCAGTCAGCGGAGTGAGCGCTGACAAATTGCAAAACAAAAACAGCTGACCACAAAATCTCAGTCAATAAAAGACAAGATAAAAAGCGCAGCTTACGAACACAAATCGTAACTTCTGGCACAAAGGAGGATGACAGAAGATAACCGGAAACGCGTGCCGATTTTCCATCCACCGTGACGTCAAAAAGAACGATTCCTTTCGCAAAAAATAAATAAAATACAGTATCGTACATGTAATTGTGAAATGAATACCTCTCTGGTGGTGTCAAACAAAAGTGCACATTACTATCTTTGTCAAAGGCGAAGTTTTCATAAAGTTACAGTATTGGAATTTAATTGTTCAGACGTACCCCATAAAGCGAGTCCGTATGGGTGGCGGGAAGGAACAATCCCATATCGGTTGTCTTGTGCGTAGTCCAATCAATGACCTGTCGCTGTAATTGTCAAAGCAAGAATTACAGCGCGTGTGAATGCCCTGCTTGTCGCGGCGATTCAACCCTGTGTGAACCTTCTGAGCAAAATGGAATTCAAGGAAACATTGAAAACACTTTGGATTCGTGTTTCATTTTTATTGTCTGTCAAATCAAGATGTACAAAAAAGGCATGCAAAAATAGCTGAGTTTACATTCATATTTACAATGTGACCGTATGAGTGAGACGTGCTTCTGTTTACGTCCGAGCGACATACGTACAGTGCCTAACAAACACAATTAGACCACCACCCAACCTAGCGTTTATGCCACAGCTAACAAAAACTAAAAACATTCAGGTTTGTGTAACGGTTAACAAACCAGCATGTCGAGGCTCTTTCGACGAAACGATATACTTCAATTTCAGGCCTTCATAAATTGTCAGATTAGGCTGTTTTAACATTTTTAAGCACATTTTATTTATCCTTGATCGAAGTGTAAACATATTTCCTTGCATTCCTTAACAAAACATTTTAGTGGTTGACCATTATGCTTAATTCGTTTCCGACTTGTCACAGCAGCCCAGTGAGCCAGATCTAATTTGGGTGTAAACAGTGAATTTGGATTCCATCCATCCATTTTCTACAGTGCACTGCAAAAAGTCTCAATCAAAACTAATCTGATTACACTTAAAAGGACTCATCATTTAAAAGTAATTGTTTTTGCTTTTTTTTAAGACAATCTTCGCTTTTTCAAGCTAATTTTTCGCTTGAAATAAGTAGAACCAAAACCTAACTGGCAATTCTTTCGTTACTTATTTAAAGCAAAAAAAAAGAAAAGAAAAAAAAGCTTACATTTTCAGTGATGAGTCTTATTTTAAGTGTAGTCAAATTAGTTTTGAGTACAAATATAAGACTTCAAGTTTTTGCAGTTTTGAATGCAGTTTGAAATTCATTATTCTTGTTCAAAACAGTTAAAAAAATAAAATAAAATAAATAAAAATCCATCCACATTATGGTCTCTCTCTCTTTTTTATACAGTGGTCTAAATAAATGTGTTAAGCACTATACATGGAGAAAATATACAAAACAGAAATATACAAAACAACATGGAAACATAGACCAGCATGTATTCGGACCATAAAATACACACCAGCAAGCTCATATGACTCCCTACAATTGGTTTACGCCAAATCATTTCCGGCGCAACTACGGCACCCGCGTTTTTGTATTTCTCTTTCGAAAGCACCGCTTTCGTCTCCGCAATCCAGGTCCTTTGACATTTTCCATGAAAGAGTACATTAAAGTGGATGCATAAAATGCTGCTGGGTTAAAATCTTGAACAACATGCATAAGAGTACCATCCACGCAAGCGTTACAACTCCCATTAAGAATGTACAGAAAAGCAAACGTGCAAGTTACTTATTTATCTGGAGCTGGAGAATAAATAAAGTGATTACTCATGGACCTTTTTCCGGGCCTCTTCTCGTACATTTTGAGTTAAGACACATGCTTCACAGAAGAACGAAACGTTTGTAGCTTATGCACATCAGGTACAGTAAGTGAAAGAAAGCGCATCTGTAGTTTATGACTGTACAAAGTTATTATTTAGCTGCTTTTAAAACTCAAAAGGTTTAAATATTAGTGAAATGCAAATACATATCCAGGAGTAAAGCATCTATTGTCTTTTAAAGGGGATGCACACTATGACTATTAGTCTTGCACACCTATTGCGGAGTGTAGCAAGTCTGTCATATAAAAAAAAAAAAAAAAAAATCACGTATTTACAGTAAATCGAGTAATGTAAAGTGCAAGCAGTGGGTTACCTTTCAAGGTGGATGACCAAAGCACAGATCACGTGATGAACGGCCTGCGTGGTCGGACAAAAAGTTAGCTGCACAAAAACACACGTTTATAAAAAAAAAAAAAAAAAAGAAAACCACCACCAGAGTTTACATTGAATGTTTTACATACAAAATGGAAAAAAATAAAAGCCCTTCATTGAAAGTTCCCCTCCTCAGTACTTCAAGATACAGCAGCGAGAAACAATACACAACAGAATATTTCAACTGTGCAATGCCGACACATTTTTTGATAATTGCACATTAAGATATGACGAATAAATAGCTCATTTGCCAACACTTTCAAAACAGAAGTAACATTCTCCCTTGATAGAATAGAGGCCAGGCTGTCAGCAGCATTCACGGTTCCGGGAATTCTGAATCGGTCTAATAAGCAGTATGCGAAATACCTTCCAATGTCCATTCTGCCAATTTGCCCTAATCATCTCGTACTGGAGGACCCGGGAAGGTGAGACCAAATCGAGGGCATGCAAAAGTGCAGCAAGCACTCCCCCTTTCTAATCAGCCACATACTGCAGGAGGAGAACATCGCCGCGGACGCACAGCGCCGTCGTCGGCAGACTAGGTCTCATCGGGACATTGAAATGCACCCCGTCGGCGCGGCTCAACGGATCTCTTTGGTAAGCAAGCAGCCAGTGGAACAAAACAAAAAACAAAAAAACCTGCAATGAATTCAACATCAGAATGCAACTGACAATCTTACATGTGATTTAGATGGGATGATTCACATCACTTCCAGCCATGTTATGGAGCGTAATTCAATTTTCGAGGGCTCAAAAGTTCGGGTGAGGATGCTATCACTTTGCGGCGAAACAAACAAAACCACGCTTGGGGTACCTTCTTTAAAATGAAGCACTCATGAGCGCAACATTAAAAGGCCCGGAAGCCGACAGGAGACGAGCGAAGCGGAGAAGGTCGCCGTATCGTTGTCCCAATCTCCAACTCGGAGACACCGTCACGAATGCAAATGCAGCGTGTCTACAACGAAAGCGACATTCATGTACAGGACTGCCGAACTTAAGACGTGGCCTGACAGAAGCAGATTTGGGGGGAAAATGAGGATGGAAGTAACAGCTCATGAGCCAAAGCACACCGCATCACGTGTTCCACATGCGGGAGGACGTTACGGCGACAAATGGAAGGAGGTCACTGTGACCGCTGCCATGGGTACCAGAACAAGATGGATTTTCAAGTATCCAGTGTTCTCCCGGGCCAGAACACTGAAAATCCCGTCGTTGAAAAGGTTTACAACTGCCTACGGATGCCTCAAGATGGTGGCAAAGCGCTACATGAAGCTCTTCAACTCACTTTGACCTAGTTCCTTCGTATCACGATGGCACCAAAGCATTCATTGAATCTCTTTAACGTACTTCAACATAGTTCCTTAGCATCAAGATGGTGGCAAAGCACTACATGAAGCTCTTCAACTCACTTTGACGTAGCTCCTCAGTATCACGATGGCACCAAAGCATTCATTGAATCTCTTTAACTGACTTCAACATAGTTCCTCAGCATCAAGATGGTGCCAAAGCACTACATGAAGCTCAATTCACTTTAACATAGTTCCTTGACATCAAGATGGCCCCCTTTTTACGTGATCACTTTCAAAGGTCTATAGTCGTTACTTTCTGAAGAAAGCGCCCGGGCTAAAGGGCGTCCATCCATCCAGTTCCTGAGCCGCTTCTCCTCACGCGGGCCGCGGGCGTGCCGGAGCCTATCCCAGCTATCTTCGGGCGGGAGGCGGGGTACGCCCTGAACCGGTCGCCAGCCAATCGCAGGGCACATACAAACAAACAAACCATTCGCACTCACATTCACACCTACGGGCAATTCAGACTTGTCAATGAACCTACCACGCATGTTTTGGGGATGTGGGAGGAAACCGCAGTGCCCGGAGAAAAGCCACGCAGGCACGGGGAGAACATGCAAACTCCACACAGGCGGGGCCGGGATTTGAACCCGCATCTGCCTCACACAAGTGTGAGGCAGATGCGCTAACCTGTCGGCCACCGTGGGCAGTGAATGCAATATAGAAATGCCAAAAATCTGATAGGACGATAGTGGGAATAACCTCAATAAGACCTTCAGACATCTTTGCACAATAATCAAGTAACCCATCATAGGTCCGAAATTAAAAAGCCCTGTCGTCCTCTGTAAGACAATATACAGCTCTGGAAAAAATTAGAAGACAAACACAAAAAAGAACATATTTTCACCAGTTTGCATTTTCTGCAAAATAAATGCTCTAAATGACAGTATTTGTTTTTACAAATTGGGGGTTATATCATCAGTAGTTTATAGACTAAAACAAAAATTTTAATTTTAAAAAATACATAGCAAAACCAGAGAAACTGATACATTTGCAGTGGTATTGTTGTCGTTGTTGTTGTTGTTTTCTAGAGCTGTAAACAGCACTTGATGCATTGAGAAAAAAAAAACCAAAAAAAAAACCTCCAGTCCAACATGGTGTTCAAACTCGAAGTCCTGGTCCTTTCCCCAGAACAGACCAACATACAAAGAGGAAATGAGTGGAATAGCGTTACTCTGAGGCCAACGCGAAGTGCAAACAAAAGCGAGCCCGAGTATAAAAAAGCAAAAATTGAATTCCCATGCCCGTTTGCTGTGTAGAACATGAAGTGACAAGCGCGCAATGGTTGAAGCAGAAGGAGGGGAAAAGAAGTTGAACTAAAACAAGCATCATTAAGACTCAAGAGGTGGGTTCATCTTCACGCAGGTCCTCGAGCTCTCCTTCCCTGGGTCCGTCACCTGTGCTGCTCTTTCTGGAAGAACCAACACAGAGAAGGGACAAATAAGAATGACTACCAAGACACAGGCGTATGCAGCAAGCGAAAGACTTCCCTTCAAGGATGAGCGTTAAATACACAAAGACTACATTGAGCAGCATTAAATGACAGCAGCAGCAGGAAAATGACAAGAAAGTCAAGAGGTGGGAAAAGGAGCAGCTGAATCGCCTCAAGAACGAGGCAAGCGGAGGCTGCTGCGGTGGATGTCGGACGGACTACATTCACCGGCCACGCCATTAGGTACACCTGCACCATCTCAAGAGCTCCATACAAAAGCAACGTCAAAAATGTTGTCGCATTTTCAAATTTCACAAGGGCACCCGCAGAGGTCGGACCTCTGCCAAGGCTTAAATATAAATATTTATTCCCGGTGAAATCGAGGCGATGATATAGGATCATACGTTGGGGAATTTCATCGCGTTATGATATACAGCTACACAATCATGTAGAAAAGTGCATTTATCTCAAATCAAACAGATTCATTAAATACTTGCAAAGGACCAATTCCTACCTAATTGTTTTTGGTAATATTACAATTTCTTCAAATATGGGTTTTCAGTTAGCTCCAAGCTATAATCATCAAAACAAGTAAATCATGAAATATTTCACTTTGTGCATCGTGAATCTATCTAAAATATATGGTTTAACTTTTCGAATTGAACGGTAATGATTTTTTCCCCTCCAATATTCTAATTTACGGACTCATTATAAGCAACTGAGAAATGTTCATTATTTAAGTGTGGTTTTCCACCCATTTTTAACAGGAAGAATAAAATCACAGATGCCTTTTATGCTTCATGTCTTGTATGACAGTCAGAGAGGCGGTTGAAGTGCACCGCATAGTGACGAGAGCGCTTTTCGTCATATTGCTGTGTCACGTGACGACTGAGTAGGTCAAAATATTAGAAACCCCTGAGTGGGATGCAGATTGGTCGTACGGCACGGCAAACGGCAGCCACAATAAGAAATACATCGTTGAACGTTTGCCGCTCTGACATCTTCGCTCACCACTGGGCATAATGTATTAATTACCTCAGCCGAGGGCAAATTAGGCAAGGTCTCACCTAGCTTACGGTACGTTTTGATCGACGTTTGTTGGCTGCTTGGTTAGTTCATTTATATACATGTATATTGTTAGCAAAATGAATACAGAATCAAAATGGCAACATGCATTCATAACATCTTATAGGGCATCTTCCGTGAACCAGAAAGTCGCCTTCTACTAATATACCGATGGACAAACAACGTGTTTTGGGGTTTTTTTTGTTAACAGTTCAGGATTTGTGGATGTTTGTGGCCTGCTGCTATGCCAGTTGTCTTTCTAAAAGCAGAATAGACAATACAGCTCTTCTTCTGGATCTCTTCTGGATTTTTGCAGGTGTACCCGATAACGTGTCTGGTGAGTACTCGTACGATGGCACGCGTTACCTGAGTGATGGGTGCAGTTTTAAAGCTGGCCGGCAAGGCCAAGAGTCCCTGCAGCAAAGTGGGGAAAAAAGACGGAAAAGCCATTTATGAAGAGAAAACCTCAGGAGCTGAAAAAAACGGTGGCTCGTGGAGGCGACCACTGACACCCTCTGTCACCGTTGTCTGAATGCGGAGAACCATATTTGCTGAAGGGCATCTTTGAATGCTCACCACCGTTTAATTCATTTCGTTCTTTCGGCTCGGAGACGTCACTTCTCAGGATTCCCATGGAATCGCAACTACTGTGTGCGGTTCATAATGACGCATCGAGAGTGCAGACACGGTGAATCGACCCAAGTTGCTTAGGTTTTATTTTGGGTTGTTTTCACGTGCTTCCGTTGGCTAGAAAGCCATCTGAGAAAGTGGTCGGTCTATAAGGGCACTTTTAAAATCTGAAAAGCTTTTCATCGGTGTCACCTCCTGTGGTTGAAAGCACAAAGCTGCATGCGAAGGCACCAAAGTCTGGCAACACAACATAAGGAAATACAGGTTTCTAATCCAATTACGAGTGAAGTTTCAAGTGTGACAGTATTTCATGCCCAACGGCCATTACTGCAAACACATTCGGATCAGAGAACCAGATTAGTGCAACATTACTGTGACAAGAATCTACACCACAACAATAGTTAATCTAGAAAGTGTGTGGGTCATATAACACGTGTTAAGAGATGCAGAAGCCTTCAGAAGAGCCACAGGTGCCCGTGCTACAGCCATTTCTTGGCTGTGATCCGACATACCCGGTGGGTCTGTAATTCTGTATCATGGTGTTATACTCCCAATCCTTGTGTCAATGATGTCTGACACCCGCACACAAAGAAGCCCTGATAAAAGCGGCAAAGCCCCACTGCATACAAATATAGGATGAATTATGGTGCTATGGTGACAAGACAAAGCAGCTAGAGCTGCGGCAGGGATGCGAGCTCGCCGAAGAGATAGGAGGAAAGTAGCGACGACAGCCTGAACCTCCAGCAACCTTAAATGTTGGACGAGCATTGGACTTTTGTGCTATTCATAAACAAAATAGGTCAGTGTGCTGGAGAGACCCGGACAAGTCTGAGGTCTGCACTTACATGAGGAGGCTGCTGGGTGCAGACATAGACCTCTCCTCCCTCCGACTCGGGCACTCAAATGGATTGCTGAAGGAGCGTTTCCTCAACATGGCTTTTACCAAGATCTATAACAGACACAACAAAAAAAACAAAAGTCAAACCTTTATAACAGCTTTTGGCTGGTTTTGCAATGACGTGTTGGCAGCAGGAACAGCATAGGACTAAAACAAGCGCGTACGGTTGTTACCACACTTTGGGCCAGATTTATTGAAAGTTGGCTGACTTGACTGCTCATGCAAACAGATGTGGAAGCTGATCCAGCGAAAGGCAAAATTGCCTCGTAGTTCATTTTGCGTGACTAGATGAAAATTGAAAAACGTGCAACAGTGATCGATCAAACCTGAAACGGATTGGCGCGGATGATTTGGCATCTTTAGGCGGGTGTACACTGGCACCGCTGTGTGTGTGTGTGTGTGTGTGTGTGTGGGGGGGGGGGGGGGAGGATCTTTTTTCACGTGTGTAATCAGTTTTGAAATGCTAGAAACAAAAATTCTTGCAACATATTGTCTATTCGGCAATGCACTTTGGGAGCTTTTGGAAGAACCTTTTTGAAGCCAGTCAGTCACCAATGACTTTGCGTCTTGGTCATTTCAGCGGACAGTGGCAATTGCCTCAGTTTTTCCGGTGTTTCAATATAATATATCATAATATATCCCCTTTACGTTGCACTGCAGGTGAAATACAGCATTTCACACCCACTGTGACAATGATTAGTATTATTACAACAGAAATGTGCACAATCTCTCATACAGTACTGTAATTAGAAGACTTTCAGAATGAAAAACATCCATCCGTCCATTTGCTGTACCATGTTATAGTAAATTTAGTCAGTGTAAGCCCTGCTAACAATTACCGTGCACCGACTTAACATTCATTCACACGTAGGTTTCAGCTGATTGATCTAGAAGATTTCCTACCACTACATCTATCAAGGATTACGAAGTTGCATCTTACAACAAAAGCCTTCGCCCACAAAGAGAAAAAAAAATGATCGTGAATATTTGACTTGCCCATTTGTGGGTTAAATATGTGATGATGAAAATAGAGCGTTAATTACCACAGCAGAAAGGCTGGGAACAAACTTGACCGAGTTCTTGATGTCTTCTTCTGTCACCTCCACCACAGAGCAGTGCTCCTCCTCCAGAGGCAGGGGGTCAGTGCCCCCCCGAGTCACCCATTGGTCCACCTAAACACAGACATACACTACGCATTTCACGGCAGTAAGAGCAACCTATGCTGCAATCGGTCAGCAAAAAAGGAAGCTGATATCCAATTAGGTAATTACCCAGTAGTGCTTGGCAAGCACAAAGCAGACAATCCAAGGATATTCCCCCCCAAAAAACAAAAAAACAAACCCACATTTAATGAAACTGTGTGGAAGGAGGCATGAGCACCAAGCAAGAAACTGTTAAATTCAAGTGAGAAAAATGGAAAATAATAATAAAAAGAATTAAATACATAAAAAATGAAGATAAATGATACATATTTTAGGGGCTTGTCCTTCAAGACCCCAAGATGTCGGTGCTGCGGGGAGCCATGCCTCTTCATCACTCACCTCGCACATACTCGCACCGTCACATCTGGGCACACACACACACACACACATATCCGGGGGTTCCTGGGGGGCCGGTATGGGGTTGGGAGGGTGCGGGTGTCGGTCCGGGTTTCAGTACGTCAGTGCTGTTTCTCGGTCCGGGCGCCCTGCCCCTCCGCCCCGAATGCATAACACACACGCATCCCCATTTCTTTTAATGCACCACATACACGCATCTCTGGGGGGAGGTGGGTCTTGGGTAGGGGGGGGATTTGGCTGTTCGGCAGCAGTGCCTGGCAGACACCCCGCCACACTGGACTTATCCTTATTTTAATGCAGCACACCACTCGGGTGGGGGGCACTGATACACGGGGTAAGGGCAATGACTGCCAGTCGGGGACCCGGCAGTCATAGTAACGGGGGGGGGGGGGGGGGGGTTCACTAGCTTCGGGGTGGTGCTCCTGAGGCCGGATGACTGCTTGGCGTTAGGGCTCCCCTCTCAGGCCCCGCGGCTGCTCCCTGGGACTGGTTGCATGGTGGGCGCTGCGGGTCGGGAGGGGCATCTTGCTCTCCTGGGGGTGGGGGAGTGGAGGTGAGGGTGGGATAGCGGGGCACGTGGGGCGGTGGGGTTGTCGGCCGGGGGGCTGGCATTGGATCCCCGCGGCCTCCTCCGGGTGGCCGGTTGTCGTGGCGCCTCGGTGGGGCCGGGAGACCGCCCCGGGTCCCGAGGTGCGGGGCGTGTCCCGTCCACCGGGCTGCTCTCGGGTGGACTCCTGGGCCCGATCCCGCCTCTCGATTGATTGGGTGGGGTCCTCAGGGCCAAGCAATTACAGGACACTTTTGTCAGTCATTGCGTATGCGAAACGGTGTCAATTCACTTTTTGCGCTGGGTGCGGGGCCACTCACTTATTGCGACAAATAACTCATGAATATGCAAATTGCTCGGGTATCCCCTGACTCACACGCTCATCCTATAGACGTTTGTAATTTACATAGCCACTCCCACCACACTTCAGTTGTACAGCGGGGTTCACGACCCTTGACCTGCATACTTTCCCCACTTGTCCTTGTCTTGTCCTTCCCTCACAAGGTGTAGCACTACTGCCCCCTACAACACTCATATGAAATGTGTCAGTGTTCTAGAAAAATAAGGATTTACTTTTCTCATCTAGTTTACAGTTAGTGCTTTGCCTTTTGTCTTCTTTTCTCACTCTCCTCTAGAAACTTGACTCTGATCCTCAATAAATATCCATTATAACACCAAGAACCATAGCAGCAGCTTCAAAAGTCCACTGTGACACAGTAAGGCTGTTCCGGCATAAAAGGGATACAGATCCTCCATTCTGCTGAACCTAACAGCCGAACAGGACGGGACAAAAAAAAAAAAGAATAAATAAAAGACCCCAAGATGGATGGACGGATGAAGACAAATATTGAACCTCAACCAATAGACATACAGTCCGTGAACTACAACAACCGACAGAAGAGTGACATTTTTAACCAAGTGCAATTGTAGGACTAAAAAGACATTTCCAACGTTTGTGACCCAAGAATGCTAATGTTAAAAACTGTAACAACAAAGCAATCCATTTTTAATCAGGGCCGATTTCAAGTCTGCTCAGGCATAATTTGCCATGGATGTCGGGAAAAAGGGCCAACAGGCAGCACCCACTGGTCACACAATAGTTGGACGAATTCCTGGTGCATCTGAAATGGACACTGATGATATAGTGGGGGAACCAGAGTTATGATTGGACTTCCCAGTCTCCGAGCCGTTTACCCCTCACTGTGCCTGTGCCAGAAAAGTGGGAACAATTGGCTAAAATCATGTTCAAATGGCGCTACGGTATAGTAGGTTATGGCTGTTTCTGTTTTTGAGTTTTTGGCATACACCGCTAAACATAAATGAGTACACTCTCTTTGAAAAGCAAAACTTTCTCAGCAAATACAGGAACAATTCTCAGAATTTTCATGCAAACTAGACTTATCTGAGGTTAAATTCTTGTGAATTATAATTTTTTTTAATGTGTACTCATTTTGCAATATTAATTTGTCTGGGAAAAAAAAAAAAGACCATTTGGCCACTAACAATAACAACTCATCGTGCTCGAAAATCAGTGATCTACCGGTACAAGTATGGGGCAGATACAAAGTCAGTCAGAGAATATGGTCTGGATTCTGCAGTCTATGCACATATTCTAGATGGACTTTTAAAATGTAGTCCTGGTCTGGATCCTTGTCTAAAGACAGAGACAATTTGTCAGTCCGTGACTGTATATAACAAGCTCCATAACAAATGTCACTAAGACGGATGACGAATATTATATACTGTTTATGGTTTCACATTTCTGTATTTGCTCCAGAATATATTCGTGCTGTTTGGACACACAGGAATTCTCTGCACCTTGTACTGGATTTATTGGGATTATAAATCCTTCATCTAGTAGTGTTTACAAACTATTCAAATCAGTGAACATGGAAAAAGTTAAAACTGTAAAATCATAACTGTCGGGTAATGTAACGGTATTCCTAAATTTCACCTGAGCTAACATCTACCTGTACAGAGGCTTAAATTAAACCTAAAAAGCACTTTATAGAGGTTCAGATACATCGAGCTATAACGAGGACTGCATGTCCTTCACAACTGCAAACAACTAATCTAAATAAATGCATGCACCAGCAATGTACAAAAGGGAACGTATGCATCATGTCAGCCCAATGATCTCTTGCTCCACAAACACAAGAAGAATCTCTCCCGGGACGATGACTCATTGACAAATGATTTAATTGTAGCTGGGAGACATAAAGAGGAACGGGAAGGCCATCCTCTTGATACTGGATCTCTCTGCCTCTCATACCCCGGTGCTTCGTTTGTGCCTAGTCCTCCACTGGGACTCACAGGTTCCATCATGCCCTGCAGCATGTTGAGCAAATCTGGACAGTTCTAGTGTGCCGCATGCCCACGGAGTCCATTTAACATTTGCCGTTTTCCCTCTGTGTTACCTTGATCTCAGAGATGGTGATTCGGGAGTCTGGGTTCTTGTCCAACATTCGCAAGATCAGAGTCCGCAACTCCTCGTTCATTTTTGGTCTGAAAGGAAACAAGATAATGACACTGGAGGCAACTATTGGAAAGACGGATTTGATCAGGACACAGTCCTCGCCCTCCAACTTAATCCACCGCGTTGTTTCACACTGTAATGGAACGTGTACAACATTTCACGGTCACACACGGCGTGCAATGAACTCGTTTGTGCCCCGTCCCGTATGCAAGACAACTACAAAACTGAAGTTAAGGGAATGGTCTCTGTTTTGGTTACTTTAGAAGAAGAATGTAGATTCATGTCGAATAGTTGCTGGCTGTGTGTTGATCGATTGGTACATAAGAGTGAATACAAAAAAAAAAAAAGACTGACTCTTGAGAAGACTACACTGACCAAACCAGACTGTAATGAACAGGAACCCCAGACAGCGTACAGCCGACCAGCCTTGTAACTATTTGCGTGATCGCTCACAAAACTAGCTGCTAACGCTAATGATTCCCACAATCCAATGGGGATTTATTTTTTATTTTTTTGTGTGTCTGATAATTAATAGAAGTTCTTCTCCAGCCTGTGCTAATCTTTCCCATGGTGAGGTGCTGATTTGACAGCTTGAATGGATAATGTGGAACGAGGTATACTGTGAGGAATGTTGTTGTAAACAATTCAATCATTGGATTCTTAAAAGCTGAGCTGACTGCGAGGGACCGTGAAGTCAGTAAAAGCTGTCGTAGACATTTTGTCCTTCTCAAATGTTCCAGTGATGAGCTCAATTAAGTGTTGTCGGTGTTCAGACATACTTGAAACCAGCACAGTGACAGAATTGTAATTCCTTATGAAAGGACATTTGCATGTTGCCGTGCAATAGGCCGCCTCATTTGCTGTAGACCCGAGCGATAAGAAACCAATTAATTCTGGCAATGTGATGCCTCCATTAATCACCATGAGGTAGTGTGTTAACGTGTTTGGGAGAAGGTTTAATATGAAGTTACTTCATCAGTTTGCCCCGTCAACCTGTCTATATCTCACTTCCATGTCCTGCCATATGTGTGTTCATTAAAAAGGCAAAAGGAAGAAAGGTTTGCGCATTCCCAATCCGCTGATGTCCCCGTTTGCCTTTTCAGTGGTTGTTTTGATCACACGCAGGTGACATTTAGTGCATGCTGGCAGTGCACCGACGTGTTTGTGTCTGCGATGCAGACAAAATGAGTGGCAAATGGTGAACTGGAGGTGGCTGGGTCTGTCTCTTTTTAATGGGGTGGCGGTGTGGAGGCGCAACGCGGGGAACTTACATTTCTGGGAAATCCACAGGTTTCGTCCTTATCTTATTGTGCAAAGCCAATATGTACTCGTCTATGAATGGGCACTGGAGGCAGGGCACAGAAAACAATGGATAAACACAACAAAGGTATACTCAACTACTCTGTCGGGTACAAATATTGTTATCGAAGCAAGTCAAGAACAAAGATGTAAACTTGCCTTTCCAAAGATGAAACAGTAGAGAGTGACTCCCATGGCCCAAACATCCAGTGCCTTAAGAAAGTTAAATATAGCAAAGCAAATGACCAATTAGTAGCGAGTTAAGTTATGAAATTGATGCCTATATGGCCACAGTGAGCTCGAGTATCTTGAATCAGCTGTTATTCAGTTTTCAATGGGTTCTTCATCTCCATCCATTTTCTGAGCCGCTTCTCCTCACGAGGGTCGCGGGCGTGCTGGAGCCCATCCCAGCTATCGTCGGGCAGGAGGCGGGGTACACCCTGAACTGGTCGCCCGTTCGCACTCACATTCACACCTACGGGCAATTTAGAGTTGTCAACGAACCTACCGTGCATGTTTTTGGGATGTGGGAGGAAAGCGGAGTGCCCGGAGAAAACCCCCGCAGGCACGGGGTGAACATGCAAACTCCACACAGACGGGGCCGGGGATTGAACCCCGGACCTCGGAACTGTGAGGCAGACGCTCTAACCAGTCGTCCACCGTGCCGCTCGATTCAGTTCAATTCATTGAAATTAATTCAACGTAACCTGTGCATTCAGACACATGAAAGTAGTAAGATCTGTGCATAATTGCGAGCTGTAGAGTGTTTAAAAAAATATTTTTTAAAAATATTTTTTTAAATACATAGTTGCATACAGTATGTGAGGCCTTTTTTCTTTCTTTTACCGAGAGTAAAATGGGGTACAGAATGAGGGGACAATTTTGGAATATCGTGGTAAAACATTGAGATGATATTAGATTGAGGGAACTATGTAGCTCAGCCTCTGATATGAAAAAAAAAAAAGCTATCGGAGCCTGGGTGCCATGTGACTGACTTGGTCCAATGGTCTTATGCATCAAAAGCACTGAAAAATAAAAAGTGAGCGATATGATGAGAGATTTCCACGTTGGACACAAAAAGCATACTCGTAAGATGCATACTTGAAGGGGAACTAAACCCAACATTTTTTGAATGCAAAAATACATTGTATGTGCCAGCACTAGTCAAAACATGGTACTCTTGTGAATTAGAACCGTTTACATGCAAATGGAAACAATTTTCTCAAGCAGCAAGCATTTTGAAACGGTCATTATCATCGAATGTTGGTTATTGTGCTGGTAGTTTGCAGTAGTGTCGAACTGCACTGCTTCATACTGAGAGGCGTTTACAAGAATATAAGAGGGGCTTTTTCTCAAATTGGATCAGAGTAGATGGTATTGTTGTACTGTATGAGTAAATTAATTTGACGATGGCAGTTATTCTCTAACATCATCATCATGTTTGATCATTGCAACAGAAAAAGGAGAGATGATTAAGAACCTTTGATTTTATATCAGTGCAGCAGGCCAGCGAAGATCTAAACCAGGAATGAATCTCTGTTGAAACATCTGTGTATGGGGTTTGCATGTCCGTTTGTGCTTGTGTGGGTTTTCTCCATGTACTATGGCTTCCTCCCACATTGTAAAAACATGTTAGGTTACTTGAAGACTGCCCCAATTTGATTGAATATGTATATTTCTGCGGGGAAATGACAAGAAAATGGCAAAAGACTAGCGTTAGAAATATTAATTAAAAAACTATTTCATTGTTTTTCAAAAATATTTTCATTATTTTAACAAAAACAATGTTTTCACCTTTCAATCTCCAGCATACTCTAGAGCAAGGCTGTCAATCTCTTTTATTTATTTGTTATTTTTTCATCATGGGCCACATACCGTAGTGATGGGTTCCCTCAGAGGGCCCTTATGACCACCGATAATCATTATTCAATTATAATCACCTAATCATATCTACAACTGCCCCTGCGGCTCTTCCTTATTATATCTAATTTTAACAAACTGAATTTGAAATCAGAAATAAGGGAAAATAGTGACAACCAAATATAAAGAGCATGGATCAATTCTTGTAAGAAAGGGACATGGCGGACAAAAAAAAGTTTAGAATATCTGTCAAAAGTGAAGACACATTTTGACTTTGGTACAGGTTTGGTGCCAAAATAATAATAAATCCTTTTAGCAAAATATGTAACTCAAAACTTGGACGTGTACTGTATGTATTATGTATGCAAGCATCCATCCATCATGAAGCCAACTCACTTTTCCACTGAAGCTCTTGCGTTTGTCTGACAAGGTCTCGGGCGCCATGAATGCAGGAGTACCAGCTGTGCCGGACAGCAAAGCGTCTTTGCCCTCAAACTGGTTGCTCACTCCAAAATCTGCAATCTTTACATGGCCGTCGTCCCCCAGTAACAAATTCGAAGGCTTGATGTCCCGGTGTACAATTTTCTGGTAGTGCACTGTGGAGATACAAGTTAGTGGTCTAAATATCAAACAGCCAAAACTACTTTTGGCCACCTCATCTGGCTCCTCTTGATGTGGAGGAGCAGCGGCTCGACTGAGATCCTCCCGGATGACCGAGCTTCTCACCCGTTCTCGAAGGAAGAGCCCGGACACACTGCGGAGGAGTATCTTGTATCCGGATCTTGTTCTTTCGGTCACGACCCACACCAGGTGAGTCTAGGAAAACAGATCGACCGGTAAATCGAGAGCTTCGCCTTTCGGCTTAGCGCCTTCTTCACCACAACGGACCGATACAACGTCCGCATCACTGCAGACGCCGCACCGATCCGCCTGTCGATCTCCCGTTCCATTCTTCCCTCAGTCGTGAACAAGACCCCAAGATACTTGAACTCCTCCACTTGGGCAGGAGCTCATCTTCGACTCGGAGAGGGCACGCCGCCCTTTTCCGACTGAGGACCACGGTCTTAAGATTTGGAGGTGCCGATTCTCATTCCAGCCGCTTCACACTCGGCTGCGAACCGCTCCAGTGAGAGTTGGAGATCACGGCTTGATGAAGCCAACAGAACCACATCGTCTGCAAAAAGCAGAGATGCAATACTGAGGCCGCCAAACCGGACCCCCTCCACGCCTCGGCTGCGCCTAGAAATTCTGTCCATAAAAGTTAGGAACAGAATCGGTGACAAAGGGCAGCCTTGGTGGAGTCCAACCCTCACCGGAAACGAGTCCGACTTACTGCCGGCAATGCGGAGGGACACGGTCGAACGTCTTCTTCGAGTCCAGAAAACACATGTAGACCTGTTGGGCGAACTCCCATGCACCCTCGAGGACCCTGCCGAGGGTGTAGAGCTGGTCAACTGCTCCATGGCCAGGACGAAAACCCCACTGCTCCTCCTGGAGCTGAGATTCGACTTCCCGACGGACCCTCCTCTCCAGCACCCCTGAATAGACCTTACCAGGGAGGCTGAGCAGTGTGATCCCCCTGTAGTTGGAACACACCCTCGGGTCCTCCTCCTTAACTTAAAAATGTCTTTTTAAAATTTTTTCCTATGTGCAAAATTACCGTACTTTTTTGTGCTCCTCCCAGGTTGCAATATTCAGCGGTTGTATTGACAATGAATAAAGGTGTACAGAAACAAAATGTACTGTATCTCATCACTAGCATCTTGAAAAGCTTCCGGTAGTTTTCTGTGGGTGCAATATGTTTTCAAGCACAAGGCTCAGACACTCCAAGTCAAGAGCTAGTGCTGACTTCCTGTGCAGGGATTTTCTTACAAATACCACTTACCCAATAAGTCCTAGCCCACTTCACTTAATGGGTAAAGTGGTACTTCCTTGTCTGATGAGGTCTCAAACAAAGCAATCGCCTTAATTAAAGAAGCTACAGCAAATCACGCATCATAAGCACCATCCATCCAGGCGTTGATGATCTGTACTGCTTATTATAGTTACATCCAAATTACAACATAAATAGAAGCACTTCGTTCAACAAACAAGAGATTCTATGAAAGCATTCTGATTGCTATGGGCATTTGAAGATGTGTCCAAATGGAGAATTCAATACAATCTAAGATTTTGAAGGGATTAATTAATCATTGTCAACAAAATACAGCACTTAACGGTTTTTTCCAATCAGAGGAACCTGGTTCAGCTAGCCTGCTGAAGAGCCCTTCAACATGAGATGTTATCTTTTTTTCCGAGGACTCTCTGCAGACTTCTCTGAACGCTGCAATGGAGAGACAGTATTGATTGGTAATCATTAGGACTGAAGCCTTGTGAAACCAATCTACTGCAGCCAATGAGGGCATGTCTAAAGAAACATTTTTTTCGAGGCATACATTGTAGGTATTGATGAGGTTGAAAGCAGACAAACTGCCTGAGAAAAGGGTCCTCAACACTCTGGCCTTATGGTACAGTACGTCCCTTTCGTTGGAAAATGAAATATACTTTGGAAAAAATGTCCTGTTAGGTCGCGAGAAGACAATGGTCTTAATAAAGCACAATCAAATGTCGGAATAGTTCATTAGTTAATTTGGTTTCTATTGCACTAACTGGCCCCCTTACGAAGCCTCCATGTGAGGGATACTTACAGTACTCTATGCCAAGGATGACGTCTCGGAAGTATAACCTTGCCTGCTCCCCTGACAAGGGATTGTCTGTGGGGACTTCCATCACTGGCCTGCAAATGGAAAGCGCACACAATATTTCAGAGACTTTGACATATCAGATGCACACTAACATGCTAATTAGCACTTGAAATTGATTGATGACGTCCAGAGAGTCCTCAGAAATCGAGTAGCATAGTCAAAGTCAAACACCACGAATGTTGTATTTTTACTGCAGGCCTTATTGCCCAATTTCAAATTAGTGTTTTTCGCTGAAGGTGATTTCCCACGAGTGTGTTGTTTGGGTAGACATGTTTAAAACGCCATTGATTGGCACACGGGGATAACATCCAGATCACAATTACAGGATATACTGTCGCTGATCTGTCTGTCCGTCTACAGTGCTTTTACATTTGGGATATTGATTTTTATACCTGTATGATCAAGGCCGAATATGGATTTGAGTCGGGCATCTCTGATTGTATGCGGTTTGGCCCACATGGGAGAAAAAAATGTTTTGGTAGATGCCAGAGGGAGTCACTGATTTATTTTGATTGATTAAACTTTAGTGATCCCCATGATGACATTCATGTCACACTTTTAGGAGAGATGTTAAAGTGAGGGGGCTTCACGAAGTTGTCATGCCCGAGCAGTTGGCGTGCAGCGCCATGCCAAAGCTCGCTTTTATACCAAAATGTTATCACTAATGTATCAAAACAAGCACACATAAATACTGTACATAGGATGTCATTAAAATATAGAAGGTGTCATGAGCGGTGCCCTGCAGTCCTTTTTGGTGGAGCCTGGTGGCGCTTTGCGCTCCTCTTGCCCACCTCGGCCGCGAACCTGTCATCAATCAGCCCTCATCACCACCTGCATAAAAGCCTGCCTGATCCCGGAAACTCTCGCCAGAGTATTAACGCTCTCTTGCGGTACAACGGCTCTCAAGCGTCTGGTCAGCCACGCCGCTTCTTGTGATTTCTCCTTCTCCTCAGTGCTCCCTTCGTGTCCCTCGCCGAGTTGACACCTTCCACCGCGCCGCCAAGCCAGCCGCCTGTCCTCGCCACCGCCTCCCACACGTTCCCTGCCTCAACAACCCGCCAGCATATCTCAAGGACCGTCTCCATTCCCCTTTGTTCAATAAACTTTTCATCACAACCGCTCAGCCTGCACCTGCTCTTGGGTCGCGTCTGAATAAACTTGTGACAAAAGGTGCCCCTAATGTCTTCCACCGGTGACATTAGATGGCGATAACGCTCCTTTTAGCTAATTTAGCGCAGGGGCTTCAACAAGGAAGAGTGGCTTGTTCCAACTTGCTATCTGGTACAAGGCGAGGGGGAAAAGGGATACATATGCAGCTCTGCACATCTTGTTCGTGCGAGAACGTTTCAATTTGTGCACCAAGGAGATCTGCCTTGATTTTGTGGATATGTTGGCATCAAAGACAGAGACAAAATATTGCTGAATCACTGTTTTAACACAATATTTTTTACCACTGTACTTGACAGGTCATCACAGAATTATTGGGGAACACTGTCACAGTTTTCTTTTTTTTTGGTCATGTGTTTTCCTTCCATTCAATTGCTATAAAGTACTGACTTCTCTAAGGTGATGTAACAATTGATTGCCTTGTCAGCCCAAACGCACCGCCAATCAAATAGTCTGGGTATGTTAATCCAACTTTGAAAAAGTCAAAAACCGTTAGATTGAGGTGGTGAGGTAGCAACACCTGATGGGACACGCCGAAAGTCGCAACGACACACAACATGTATTTTAACGATCTTGAGCGCCAAGATCTAAAGATCAAATGGCAAATCATATGTACTGTATGCATGCATGCAATTTATAACCACTTTTCCCTCCCACGTCTTATGTAACAACAACAATAGCTCATTTGATCACATTTGTTTAGCATTCTGGGGTTGCCAGCTCATGCATCCAGGATCTGACTTCTGCTGGTAATAAGCATGAACTTATTACAAATCCCTTTGAAGCCAGAAATGCCGCAAAGACCTGCACAGTGTCGGCTCGGAGCCCTGGAGAAGAACACTATAAAAAGGCTGAGGCTGGGGGCAGATGGATGGAGGGAATGAAGAAATGAGGAAGAGGAGGAAGGGAAACCATGGGGATGAGCCTTCAAATACTAACAAAGGACACAATCTCCACTCACCCTTTACGCATCAGCTCGAATACTGTCAGAAAAAGAGAAGGGATAGCAAATATGAATGCCCAAAACAAAATAATTCATGCAAACATTACACTGAGTTTTGCTACTGATGCAGCCTCAGGGTAGCGAGCCAGCAGCAAATTTATTGCCTTGAATTACAGCATCGAATTATCTAAATGTGCCACATTAAGCATGTGAGGCGTTTGACGGTCCAACTGTGACCTGGCAGCGCTGACGAGGGCTTGCGTGCGCCCGGAGGGAAGCCACGGACAAACTGAATTAGTTACATGAACACTAGTTGCATGCATGGGATTAGTCAGGTAGAAAGCAGAGAAAGAAAGAAAATATGGTGTGCATACCCATGTGAAGGTTATCCTCTGAAGGATCATCCAGCACCTGTCACATGGACACGACAGTGAATAACAGCGTGAGACGAAACATAAATAGATTTTTTTCTTACAAATCATTTACAAAAGATTCTTTTTTGGGTCCATCTGTGCATAATGCATATGTGGACTCAGTCGTGACATAAAAATGAAGGATTCCTCCTGACAGCTGCAGCGTTGTTTTGACCTGCACTGTTTTAACTATTTGACCTTTTCCGCAGACGCTCATGAAAGCAGATTACAGTTCGGCAACAGACAGAAGAGGAGCTTTCGTTTCAAAAATGTCATCCCCCGCAATGGGTCGCTTCACTCTTAACTGACGGTCTGTTTAATAAACAGACGTCATCGCTGTACTGCGGTTCGTGTGAGGCAACTCGCCACAACATCCTGGTGGCAAGAGGAAAGATAAAGATCTGTCAACGCAATGCCTCGTTGAACACATCAGTCCATCTGTGAATGCTTGCTTATAATCTAGTATCTTCAAGCAATAGTAAGCAACAATAATGGTGATGTGTACAATCTAATAATGCCTGTCATTGTGATTGATAATGCAAATTGACAAAATGACTCTGCATTTGTTGACCTATGTGAAGTTGAGGTGGAACCGCCAAAGTCAATGCTCTTAATAACATTTTAAACTGTCATAGACGTGTAAAATGATGTTGACTGCTAAAATAAATTGAAATAAAACAAACAATAGAGATTTGTTCATGGACATCATGATTTTTCTATTGGTAAAATTTCCATGCATTAGTGATATACTGTCAGTGATATACGTTGTTTTGCTTCTTTTTAAAGAGCCAAAAGATACAAATAAGGTGAATAAGATTTAGGGGTGGCAGAAGTAATTGATTCTTTAATGGATCGTGATGCAGCTGTAAATGATTCTGTATGTAATACAGTACAATGAATGATCATTTAAAAAAAAAAAAAAAAAAAAATGCTAGCAGAAAAAGTGGGAAGCTAAAGTGGAACAGTTAAAATCGCGCAAATAGTGTGAGATAATGACAAGACTTCACTGCAGCATATAATACTGTCCATGATAGTGGTTATTTATTCATAAGTAGTTATTTACATGATCGCAAAAGTCACTGTTGTTGTCACGCGCGTTCTTGCACAACTGTCAAGACGCAAACTTGTCTGCGAGCAGCGGAGCATACGTATGGGCCGCAGTGACGTAACATTTCTTTAATTGATGTGAGTGATGTGTCAAATGATTTTTGTGCGATTGAGACTAAGGCAAATATTTCCCACAATTAACGTCAATGCAAACACTGTTCTTTTACTTTTTGAAAAATACACAATTGAAACACCAGTGTTTGCCTTTTGTAATGCTGAGAAACATTGAGCCATTTTCTGAAAATGGTAACAGATTCCCAGCCATTGGTGGTTGTTGACTAATGTAGCGGATGACTAAGATGCACTAAAAGAGTAACTAAAATTACGGGCATGTTAGAAAAACTGAGATTTAATAGAAAAAAAGTTTTACTCTGTATGACTCAGCATGGATGATAATCCTTCTTCCATCTGCGACAAATGAACACATCACATTCATTGCTTTGAATGTGTTCTCCACTGTGTGCGTGGGCTCCAATATTCAAAACGAGAGAAGAGCAACTGGAACGCAATCGCATAGTCACTCAGAACTCAAGGAACAAATTGGATGTAATATGATTTGGCAAATGCATTCCCTTCCAAAAACGTATTGGAAAAAGAGACAATTCCTTACATTTGCTGTACACCCAAAACATTTAGGCTTCATCAAAAAAAAAAAAAAAAAATCAAACAAAAAACAAATGAGGCTGATTGGGAGAGCGTTCACGATGAAGCAAGATAATGACCCAAAAGACTCAAACTCAAAACGACAAAGGAATTCATCAGGGTAAAGAAGTGAATGGTTTTAGACTGCCCAAGTCAATCTCCAGAAACCAGAATTAACATCTCCAGAGAACATAATTAACCCCCCCCCCCCCCCAAACAAACAACAATTGAAAAAGGCTGTGGTGCAAGCCTGAAAAGCATTACAAAAGTCAAACAAAAGTTTGGCGATGTCGATGGATTACAGGCCTTGATGCAGTTATTGCGAGCAAAGAATTTCCAACAAAATATTAATCTGTATCTGATGCAGATTTGAATCTAGGACACAAAAAGCTGAAATGTTTGACCTCATTTTATTCACCTTTTTATACAAAACAATTATTTGTAGTTTTTATTCTAGTGTTTATTATTCCTAAACGTCTTCCTCCTTGGAAACTGTGGGTAAGAGAAGTTTGTTGAGAATAGAATCAACGTCTTTTAGCGATTAAAACTAAGTATGAATCCCCCATACACATTCATCATAAAGGTCCAGTCAAATATCGCATTACTCTTTGCTTCCAGGACAGCTTAGTCACCTATTTAGCTATTTACACTATCGGTACATAAAGTAGGTGACATAATAAAACAATAGAAGACAAACTGCAAAAGATTATCTTGTCACATGCCAGTTTAGTTTTCGTTTTTTGATTTTGTCTTCTATTGAGCCCGAGCCAGCTCCCGCTGTCCGCCAGTCAGCCTTATGATGTTCCTAGTTGGTTTGGTTTCATTGTCTTTCAGTTCCCTTGGTGATCGTCGGTGGGCCGAGCCGGCTGAGGCGCACCTGCAAGCGATTGCAAATTGGAGAGTTGAAAATCCAGCAGCAGCAGAAAGGAGTTGGCTGACTATTGCTTCTGCCATTGCCCTTTTTGTACTTCCTACGTCCTCGGTTCAGCGGTACACCCGTCCTGTGTTATTTTTACGCCACTCCAATTTTTTTTCCGTTGTAGTTTGCTTATTTCCTCGTTTCGGATTTATTGTTTGTTAGACCATTCCTTTCCACCAGCGTGCCCTTGGTTTATTATTGCTTGGAGTAACTCGCCTCACGGCGTACCTTTTTCGTCATTGCTTTTGGTTGTACTTTTGTATCCGTGCTTATCGTGTGTCTTTTGTTTATTAAAACACTACATTTATTCTTACACCAGCTTGTTGCCTGCCTCTGGATCCCTTTCCATTTACACGCACACTCTTGGCAAGCTTCAATTCCACCCAACTGACCTCGTCTGTACGATGAGTGTATTTAGTTCTCCTGTTTTCCTATCCTGTCAAAATACCGCTGTCGATGTCCTCTCGAGTAGAATGTTTTCCTTTGAGTGATTTCTTTCTTAGTGTGTGAAAAATGGTTGAAAACCAGGCCCAATCAAGATAAAAATGTTCCATGATCAATGTGTTGAAACCAGAATGCAAAATGTTTCGTTTTTATGTCTACCAGAAAAAAACTGGTGATCAACTCACCTCCACTAGTTTAACAATGTTGACATGATCAAGTTTTTTGAGGATGGCAATCTCTTGGTAGACTCTTTCCAGTGGTCCCAAGAATTTGGACTGCTCTCCTTGGACTGCTTTGGGTCCTCTTGGGGGTGGACGACCTGCAGAATCCAAACGGGTATGCACGCACGCACGCACACACACACACATTTCAAAATGAATCAAACCTGATCTAGCCACTATTTGGCATATTGGCTCTCTCTTCACGTAATAAAAAATATTGCAATGCCTTCATTAAAACACACACACACACAAACACAGTCCAGCATGGCCAAAACGGTCCACTTCAAGTAGGCCCTTATCAAAAGCCAGTCTGTGGCAATTCGGTACCAAAGTGCCCCAAAACAGATTTACAAAGAGGTTTTTTTTTTTTTTTTCTTTCCCCCATTTATTTGTACAAGAAATTATTCAAATGATAGGGAAAGCAACAGTTATCTTGACGTTTTTGCAATATAAGTTCAAACTTGACCTGTTGTGTGTTGTGGGGTGGGGCATGTCACAAAAAGGTTTGAGTACCTCTGTGTTATACTGTACAACGTGTACTTCAGTAGAAAATAGAATATTCCATGACTTACGTGGAAAACCACACTGCTTCATTAACTTCTTCTTGGATACCACTTTCATGGCCTGCAAAGCAGAAAGTCATTTTTGTCCGGTTACCTAAAAATTTAGAGCAGCTCAAACAAAACATCAATGAAGAATCTATTATTTATGGGGTAAAACAGAAATGTATTGGCAGCAATGTGTGTGTGTGTGTGTGTGTGTGTGTGTGTGTGTGTGCCAACTCACAGCATTAAAGTTACTAAAAGTAAGCGCATAACATTTTGATTGCTACACCTAAAATAACCCATTACATTAACACCTCTAGCTATGATGTATGAAACAAAGCTACTGCTGACAGAAACATTAACTGGGAAAGTGTATTGGAGAAGTGGCGAGACCACATTTGAAAGATTTAAATGCATTTTCGGCACCATGGTGACCTAGTGTTGAGAAGGTTTGCCTCACAGTTCCGGGTTTCTGGGTTCAAGTTTCGGCTCCGTGAGAGGGATTTTTTTCTACGGGTACTCCACCTTCCTCCCATTCCAAAGACATGCATGCTAAGATAATTGAAAACTCTAAATTGCACATCAGTGTAAATGTGAGCGTGAATAGTCGTTTGTCTACGTGTGCCCTGTGAATGGTTGGCAAGCAGTCCAGTGTTTAGGCTGATTTTTGCTCAAAGTCAGCGGGTACAGACTTGAATTCACCACTGATTGACAGAAAAATGGAAGGATGGCTCAACGGATTACATACTGGCCATGTATATTGTCTGTGGAGACAAAACTCCAAAAAAGGTGTTTGCCACTGAGTTTGTACAATAAGGAATCTCAACTATGCTGCAAATGTTCCACAAAATCTTGGAGGGTTAACAGTGAAAACGTTTGGCAACATGCATGTCGCATAAGAGCTAAGTGATCACAGAAAGGATCACATGAGATTTACAGTAACTCGGCATTGTTTTGTTTTTTTGTGTGTGCCTGCGCGCGTGCCGTGATGACTATCTAGCCTGATAGGGATCAGGTTTGCATGTGCCGGGCAGCTAAGACCAATATGAGCAGTACAATTAATCAAAATGATTAAATAATTGCATCCACAAATTAATTTGAACAAACAGATGCGAGCCAACTGGGAATTGCGTGAAGCCAAAAATGCTTTTATTGCCTTTAACTGGCACTCGCTTTTTTCTGCCGATGGAAAGGAAAGCCGGACTCGCTCTTGGCCGAGAAGTACTGGATATAGATAGGGTGGAGTAGAATTATGGTCCTATCTCAATTATTTGAGATAGGACCAGCTCTTTAAAAACGGGCTAATTATAGCATGACAAGAAGTAATAGTCAACACCAATTCAGGAATCCCAGTAAATACTTAATCAAGAAATTAGTGGGGGGGGGGGGGGGGTGTTTCAGTTTTTTGTAAAACAAATTGCAAAATATCTGAATAACAAACAATTGCATCAGAACATTTTAGCATTGTACATATTTCACTTTCTACATACTGGCATATTAACAAAACAATCAAAGAAACAACATTTTCAGGGCAAAATAGGGCAGCTGTGCGATCAACCTGACACTGGGTGGCGGTGTAGTAAATTTGTTACACATTGTAAATCCCTCCTCAGCAGTTACTGATGAAATTAGTCGCAGCGATGTTACTGATACGCTTTCCATTTTGATCCACCAGAGCACATTGGTCTGCGCGCGTGCCATCGTGCATGCGTGTAAACATGATGAAAACCGTAAACGTGTGGCACGAGAAGCCGAGATAAAAGCTCGCATGGAACAAATCTCCAATGACCAGGAAACAGGAATCAACAATCTACGACGTGTCATTACTCATCTGCTCCACTCTCGCTTCCCGTCACTGTCATTTAGGATTATATTCGGGTGTCACTGGAGACAAGCTGCAATAACCCCCAATTTTCCCAGGAGGCCACAATTTTTGTCACACTCAACAATCAGTGTCACCAGAGAATGCTCCGAAACGTAAGAATGTAGACGCATTCAAAACATGTACTCCTCCTTACGGATCTTAAGAATGAAACCGGATGCTTCTGCAAACATCTCTTAGGCTCGGCGGCGCCGGTGTCAAACTGGTGGCCCGGGGGGCCAGATCCGGCCCGCCACATCATTTTATGTGGCCCGCGAAAGCAACTCAAAATTGCTCATGTTCTGGTGTAATATCGCTGAGATATTTGCTAGCAATTTCTTGTTACCACTCCCACTTTGAAAAGAAGTGTAATAGTCAAAAACATCGGCTTTTGTATCGGCTTCTGATTTCAAAACTGGTCAGTCATCAATCGGTTGTGTATACTGTATGTAATTCCAATATAGGAGGTCATCTTCCATTTATATGGGTTCATAATTGTAGCGGCCCTCAGAGGGAAATCATAACTACGGTGTGGCCCGTGACAAAAATGAGTTTTGACACCCCTGCTCTTCAGTATACAGTACGTCCTTGGATGATCTAATACTGCAACATTTGTACTGGAAACCATGTTCATGATGTTCTTCTGCATTTGGCCAGCTTAAGCCTCATGTAGGTAGCTTTGCACAAAACGGAGAGCGCGGTATCCCTTGTGTCTCACTTTTTTGACATGAAGGAAGGAAAACCTGGAAGAATATATTTTGAAACTATTGGAGAGGAAACATGCTAAACTTAATGTATGGAATAACTGTAGTTGAGAAATAAAATCAGAAGGGGCTACAAAGTACTTCAATTCACATTCTCAACCACAGACAATACAGTGCATGGGTCGCAAACCTTTTTGCAAAACAGCTACTTAGTGGGTACTGATTAAGGCAAAAGAGCTACCAGTTTGATACACGCCACTTTTGGAGTGGCCTCGTCAAAGTCTGGACTTGAATTCGATTGAAATGCTGTTGCATGACCTTAAAATGATTCCATCTCGAAAAACCTCCAATCTTTGTGAATTAAAACAATTCTGTGAGGAAGAGGAGGCCAAAATATCTCCACAGAGATGTGAAAGATTCATTGCCAGAAAATGCTTGATTTCACTTGTTGCTGCTGAGTGGTGCCGCTAGTTTTTCCACACATGGCCAGGTAGATTCGAATAAAAAAAAAAAAAAATCCCCCCCTTCATAAATAATATCACCACTTAAAAACCGTTCACATGGGTTAATTTTGTCTGATATTTCGATTTTTTTGGCCTTAACACAACGTCGATAATGGAAGCGTGGATGCATTGGAAGTGGCGCTTGTTGTTTGCAAGGGAACTAGAGAAAATCAAAGAGGCAGAAAGCTACTGAGGTGGAAGACGGGGAAAAAAAATCAATGGCAAAGAGGACATTTACGGAGCGCTTCCTGTCTACACAACAGAGGCACAGGGACTCGTGATTGTAGCTCGTCTTAAAGGGAAAGAAAGCGCTTCAATAGTTTTGCGTACTTACATAATGTTTGTCGTCATCCTCATTGTATGCAAGTTTGACCACACCATAGGAACCCTGCAAAATAAAAACAAAAAGGGTTCGAAGGTGCATGAGAATCTTAAGTTTTAAAACCCCAGTTTTTTCGTTCATTAATAACACAAACAAATTATCCATCTGAGACGACGGGTGCACTGAATCCATTCAAAAACATTTTGGGCCTGTACACCTTCCCACACACTCTGCTTCAGGATCTCTGCTCACCACTTCTGGTTGGGTAGTGTGCTTCGAGCATTTCTGGCACCTTGCTGCTTTTAAAGTAAACCAAGCATGTGTGGAAGACAGGTTGCGTGATTTGTGTGTAACTAATGCACATGTGTGCATTAGTCCTTCCAAAATGCATGCCACAATCTAAAATCTCGAAACATCAAGTTGAGCGTTCTCTGCTATAGTCCATTTCTTTTCACATTCATGACAGAAAGATGTTCATCCTTTTATCAAATATCTAATCCTAAGATTAAATGCGTACACCTGGATTGAAAGGTCTTACCAAAGTTCTATCGACAAGTCTGCCTTTGCAAAGATAGGGGTTTCTCATGCTTTGTGCCTCATAGCAAAAACAGCTAAAATTGTAGAACCAAAAGTTACACCACAGTAAAAAACATATTTTATGAGATATGTAGTTGATTATGCAGCTGTATGACCTGCGACTATTGTTTCAAGCACGACAAGCCTAAATATTAAAAAAAACTAAAAACTCACCTTTCCAATTTCACTCTTCAACTTATACTGGTTCAACTGGATACAATCCTGGGAAGGGTAGAAAAGAGGAGAGGAAAGTAGGAGAGAAGGAACCTGAATCATCAATCATTCTTGACACATTGGCCAAGGAAAGAAAAAAACAGTGTGTGTGTGTGTGTCCAAAGTTGATTTCCGATGGTGCGGTCAGTACTTTCTGTTTACTCTCTGCAAGTACATTAGAGTGCTACTGCTTAGAAAGGCTGCTCTGCAGTTCCATAGCAACCAACGCCACTACAAATCAGTGTCAGCCAGCCAGTAGAGGAGAGCAAACCACGGCACAGTCAGAGGCTTTGGATGGCGCAGGGACACACACGCACACACAAAAGTTGGTGAGTGCTTAAATAGTAGGATCAAGAGATGGATTCATAGTGAAAATGGATGGAAAACATCTCTGATGAGAGTTGGTAGGTGATGTTGGCTTGAGCCAGAACAGTGCCTGAGGCTTGTGTTTCCAGGCTGAGAGTGGGGGAAGAATATTTTGTTGATGGTGCAAAACAGACGAGAATAGCATGACCAAAAAAAATACAGTAGCAGCTCATGTTGCTGTTGTTTTAGAAACAAAAAATATATTATGAAGCAGGTTATATAATGCGCTGCTTGCTGGGCTAACAATAATAATAAAAAAAAAAAAAAACTCATCACAGCTGGGACTAGGATTTTGTGTTGGAGGTTGCTGACTGGTGTGATGGTGTGAGGCAGTGTGGGCAAGGTTGAGAACAAGCGTCTGAAAGGAGATTCGTCTGGTCAAGTACATTCAGAGGGCCACCTTGAAACGGATTGCTTTAATTCAAAGGCAACTCCGCATTAGGGGCAGATGTTTTTTTTTTTTATTTTTTTTTATAAATAATTGTATTCTAAAACAAATCACTGTTGTCATCATGGTGGTTTTGTTTAATGTCTTATTATAGAAGCCAATCAAATTGCTGATAAGGAATAAATCATTGACTGTAAATCGCATAGACTAGGAAAATAAAAATGTCGAATTTCAAACAGTTTAATTTGTGCTTGTCGAATGATAGATATTTCATTTGGAATTCTCCCACGAATACATCTACCTAAGTGCTTACCCCACAATTTTTAGACACACAGCACTGCTTTGATTGGTTAGTGGAAGATAAACAGGAAAAAATAGGGCAGTGGCTAAAGGAGGCAGAGACAAAAACTCAAAAACAAAGGATAAGTAATCAAAGTCACGGCGAAGAAACCATGATGGCGGGAGTTGAAAACATGACGGAGTGAAACCATGATGCAGTGATCAAATTGATATTTGAGCATTTCGGCATTAGAGGCTGGAGAATGGGGTGAGCATGCTGTGACAACGCGAGAGATTGCGTGATTTCCGAAGACGAAAAACACTTGGAAAAGCAGCTATTACAAGACAAAATTTCTCTTTTTCCTTTTTCAGCAGCGGCTGGTCGCTTTGTTCTTTTCCCTTTTCCTTCGCCAGCTACCCTAGCAGCGGTAACTCGGAGAGAGCTACATCAACGCCAACTCGTCTGTCACGGAGGATCTGAGCCCTCGCCTCAAGCTGCCGCTGAAGAGGAAAACAAGCTGATTCTTCCACTTCATTCGAGGATTTACTCGATTCGACAGACACACAGACTAGTGTCCTCCTCTCAATCGACAAGAAATTGTCAATTACAGCTGACTTGCGTCGCCAAGAGATCGCCAAACTCCGAGAGAGATCGGAGTTCACGCAACAACAGGTCAGAGAACTAAGATTAGATAATACTGCGATCAAAGATGATGTCAACGTCAGCGGAACTACACATTTCACGTGCTCTTTACACACTTGTTAAACTTGTCAGCCAATTCTACAATTATCATGGGAGGTGATTCTAACCTTACTGCTAAATCCCATAATAGAGCGCTCAAATGCCCCAGTATACGAGAGCAGTATATGGACAACTTTGGTCTTGTTGACATATAGAGGCTGAAAAACCATACAAAAAAAAAGAATACACATTTTTCTCGTCGGTTCACCACTGTTTCTCAAGAATATATTTTTTTCTTTCAAACAATTCGGAAGCTCAAAGAATTACCTCCAAAATACATCCGATCATCAGCGACCATGGACCAATTTCTCTCAATCTAAAAAGTCAAGTTTGGGACCCCCACCAACATGGCGCTTCAACACGTCCCTACTGAAGGACCCGGAGTTTGATTCTTTCGTAAGGAAGGACTGGGACGAGTTTTTGCAACTCAACGACTCCCGAACCATATCCCCATCTCTGCTGTGGGAAACCGGCAAAGCTGTATTGAGAGGTCGAATCATATCATACTCAAGTACAATAATAAATCTGGAAAATTCCTTGCGAACCAACTTCAGCGCAATTAAGAAAAGTCATTCATTACAGCATTCCAAATTTAAACAGCAACTGTACACAGTCACCGCTAGAAATACATGAAATATTTTACAATTATGATAGCATCTTCGAACCACCCAGACTAAAAATAAATTGAAACTTTCATTAAGGATCTAAACATTCCTCAATTAGGTACACAAATTAAAGACAGCCTCGATGTTCCTTTAACCATCACGGAATTGCATAACTCATTAAAAAAAATGTCCAAATGGGAAGAGTGCCTGGCCCGGACGGAATCTCCGTTGAATTCATTAAACATTTCTGGCCAATACCCGCGCCTCTATTTTTCAGAACAGTCAAGGAGATAAACGATAAAGGTCAAATTAGTAGCCATATGAACACAGCTTCAATTACATTTTGACTAAAGTCAGGTAAAGACCACACTCTCCCTAATTATCGGCCCTTATCGCTGATTAATGTAGATATCACGATTATCTGGAATCCCTCGCAGCGAGACATGAAAAGGTAGTCCCGTTGATAATCTACTATGACCAGACAGGCTTCATTAAAGGTTGAAGTGCCACAAATAATGTCAGACATCTGTTAAATTTAATAAGCATGTAACAGCGTAAAAATCTAAATGCAATCATCATCATGTCACGCAGAGAAAGCTTTTGATAAAGTTAACTGGGCTTTCCCGTTTGCAGTACTTCGCAAATTTGGCTTTGGAGATTCATTTATACATTGGATAGCAACATTATACAATTCGCCGAAAGCGACAGTCACCACAATTAGTATTACTTCACAAAGTTTTACTTTACAAAGAGGAAGTAGACAAGGCTGTCCACTCTCACAATGCTATTTGCCATATTCATCGAACCTCTTGCTGCCGCTATACGTCAGAATGCCAATATTAAAAAGGTATCTGCTTGCTAGTGACAGAACACAAAATCAAATCTGTATGCTTATGAAATTCTTCTTTATTTACAGGAACCCGAGTATTCTCTATGGGCGGTCTTCAATCTCAAAACATTTTCACAAATATCAGATTACTCTATCAACTGGACAAAATCAACAATACTCCCAATAACAGCAAACTCATGGACTCCTGCAGACCAAATCCCAGATAACCCTATTCCTATAGGAAACATTAAGTATTTGGGTATTAATATTTCGCCAAAAATCGCAGAGCTAGCCAATCCAAATTACACACCACTTCTGGAAAAAAGTCTCCAGCTAATATAGCCGGGCTTGGGACCGGCCTACAGTTTGCACTGGCTTGTGCCCCCCGTAGGGCTGCATTTAAGAAAACAATTCTATTAAACTGGAAAAACAAACACGCTATTAACATCAATCACTGGCTAAATCTCATCATAGAATATATTGCGTGAGAAAAAATATCACACTCCAATATTATAATAATCCTTGCTGACAAGCTTTCAAAACGGATGACGCAACAACGCCATGTACAGTATACAGCTTGAAAATCATCACAGAATGTGAACATTTAAGGCCTGATTTACCATGATCGCAAATAGTGGGCGCTAAATAGCGGATTCACTCGCAGATTGCACGCTTTTAGGAACAGGTGTAAAAGTGGTGGAGACCACCATATTTAAAAAGAGGGTTTTGCATTTTTGCTAGCTCTGATGGTTTTCACCATCACAAATTAGAGCGAGCACTGCAAGCGCAAAATTAAGTTTGAAGTGATGGAATAGGAAGTGTTAGTCACAGACAGACAAACATACTGTAAGTGAGTTACAGAAAAGAAATGCATCACGCCGATAATTTCGGGGAAGCCAGCGACCACTGAAAAAGCCATGTATTGTTTGATTTACGTAACCTGTCCCGAGCGCCCAACCTGCATAACACTCTCGGGCAGCACACGCAGTGCTCGGAGGCCAGCACCAGACAACTGACACACTGCGCGCTGAAATGACCAAGATGGAAGTAAATGCAGGGTTGAAATGAGTTTTGTCATAGGTGACCAGGTCCAGTTCAGCCCTTCCATCATTCAGGACCTCCCAAATTACATTGCTGACGAGCGGGTTGCTATCATTTCCGATTTGTTTGTGGCATTTAAAAAATGTTCACGAGTTAATAAGATCCGTTGTCCGCATCGCCTCTCATTTTGCCTGTGCCTCTTCGTCATGGTTACGTACGGTGGTGCTGTGAGCACAGTCCTTTCAGACGTAGTCTTTAAAGACTTAAATTGCGCAATCGCACTTGGTTTCAGGTTTGATAAATCACATTGCGCATGCTAAATTCATCCTGGTTACCTATACTCCTACTAGAACGTGCAAAATGAACTGCACAGCAATTTTGCATATTTGGCAGACCATTAGTAGATCAGCTTCATCATCTGTTTGCATGAGCAATAATGTTTACGTTCATTTTTTGCATGTGAAATCCTTTCGTAAATCAGGCGCTTCGTAACCGAATGACCTAGGAATTTTACGTCGTGCAGTGTGGCTTGTCGACCGCAGAAAATGTGACCTTAGCTATCTCGGTCAAGCGATGACATGCCTATAGCCGCATGACATTTGACTAGCTATATCCTTTAAAACTAATTTATTTGATGAAAATGTGTTTGGAAAGCATTCACATCAACATTTAATTCTTCTAGATATCATATAAGATATTGACATCCCCAAAATTGACAAAAAGACTCCAAGAAAACCTCCTTTTGTTGTAATCCTCACCTGAGAGTCTGATATGGACACACGTTTCGACTCCACCGTGGGCCTTCGAGCCACCCGAGGGGAGACGTGTGTGTCGCCCCCTCCGGAGGAGAGGTAAGTGCCTCTCTCCTGTAGAGAGAACTTCCTCCCAGACAACTGAGGACGTGATGGTTGAGTCCTTTTGGGCTGATCCCTGTCCAGTTTTGCACGTCCATTCCTCACAGAACCACCCAGATCTTCCGTGGACATGGCGGCCAGCATGTCTGTGAGACTGGTGCTCTGTTCTTCAGAACTGGACTCCAGCCTCTCGATGCCAGGCTCACTGCTCATCGCCATGGCAGGAGGAGAGGTGGGCTTGGCACAGGCGGAGTTGGTGGGAAGAGTATAATTGAGCCTCCACCAGCATCAATATGAACTGGACCAGCTGGCGTTTGCAGCGTTCTGGGTGTTACAGGAACTGGAAACCCCCCCAGAAAAGAAAAATGCCCCATTAGCTACTAATTTTGCATTTCTTAAAAGACAGTATAGTGGGCATTGTATAATGAAAATTGAAAAGGTGTACTCAGACTACTTTATTCCAACATATACTACTATAATATTTCAGGATAGGGGTTGGACGACTTCAGATTTGTTTTGTAGTCAACGGTAAGGTGATGATAGTCAAGTGCATTTCCAAACACAAGCTTGCTCACTCACTCACTCACTCTCCTTGCCATCCTCAACTGCACAGGCCCCACCCCTTGCAACTCATTTATCCAATCACATTCAGATACCTTCAAGGTACAGTCAGAATTTCAACAACAGGGTACGTACTTGTTACTGGGGTTGGGCAACGTTTGAATTTGAGCGATTCCGGTCCCGATTCTGGTTATTCATTTCAATTCTGGTTCCAAACGTTACTCGATTCAGTTTCTTTTAGGGGGCTGGGTCAAAACGGTTTGCATGGTTTAAAAAAAATGGGTGTCCAAATTATGAACATCCATTTTCTTAGCAGCCCGCAGCATAGACTAAAATGAACATTTTGACTCAGGGATGCTTTTTTAGATCGGCGAAAACAAGTTACACAACTACTTTGTGCTGTACTGGTGTTTTTAGGTCACGGAAAGAAGTGTTTCAATTTAACAAACAATCTGATTTAATGGACCACCCCCTACCCCTATTAGTCCGTTAAATTGAGGTTCCACTGTATAACCTTTGAAAGTTAACTTAAGTTGACCTTCTCTAAACTTTACAGTACAATTGTTAAATGTTTGACTGTTTTTGCACACTTTGCTATTCTACAACAAGGAGCTGACAGCAAAATTCACAGCAGGTGTTTGATCCATAAATCAATAAATACATTTCCAATGACATCCGCTTCTATGCATTTCTGTGACTCTTCCAGTCTCTCCGTATATGTTACAACACACTGTGACACTAGATCAGTGGCCACTTCCCTCTGAGAGCAGCGTCAAAATGTGAATTGCCTGATAGAGGACTGTTTGAATCCCAATTCTAACTGAACCGTATTGGCAGATTCACGGATCAAACATCTGCTGCGAAATGCGCAACTGAGCTCGTTAAAAACCAGCAAAAAGTACTGAAACGTTGACAGCTGGCCAATTTATGTTGACCCTTGGTTATGGTGTCGTGAAATTTAGCTTCATCCTGATTTTTCACCCAAAAGCCAAATATCCCTAAACTTTTTGTGAGTTAACTTAGTGATGCCAGTAACGCGTTACTTTGTAACGTTACTCAAATTGTGTGGTCCGGTGACATCATAAGTAATGTAACGCGTTACTTTTTATATTAGAGTAGTCACATTCCAGTTACTTTGATTTAGCTGCCAGAGTTGAATATACTTTTGAATGATAATGTGCTATTTATGCTCAGGCAACAGATATTTATCATTAACAAACAACAATGCTTGGGAACATGAGGCAAGTCAATAACCAAGACACTTGATTCAGTCACGGTGCATGTCATAAGTGTAGAGCAATTTTCAGCCTTTGTTTCAGTAATGACTAATAAAACAGACGAAGCACTATATTCTTAACTATCCATAACTAAAATGCACACAACGACTAACTACAATATCGAAAAAAGGCAAAATATTTATCAACGGAGCCATCTGGGGCAATGACGTCACGTGACGTGTTGCACGTTTTCCGCACATAGTCCACTCACGTGTACAAGCCAGTGGCGCAAACACAATGTGCGTGTGTGTCTGCCTGCGAGTGCTGGACAAATGCACTGAGGGGAAAAAGCCATTTAAAATCCAATCTCAAAAGCTACAAAGCTCATGTTGGAGTCCTTTGGGTGTCCCCAACATCCTTATCAAACACATGCAGATTGACTGGCACACCACAAAGTGTACGGATAAAAAGAGCAAAAGTGAGGTGTGTGTAGTTGTGCGCCTCCAGACTTTCCTCTCTAATGACAAACTGCCCCCATGACAGATCATATCAAAAAAACTTACGGGGTTTTCGGGATACCAGTCGATTTCTTGCCTTGTGATACGAGCAATCGTTTGAGATATGACTGCACTTCAGACCCCCACCGCTAGATTGCGGCGGCAAAATTCACAACATACGGCCACCATCGATTCACACTGGTTTACTTGCAGTGGCAGGACAATATCAGTTGGTGGCAGTAATGTGCCATTAAGCTAGTTTGCCAACCGCCAACAGATCCCGATCCCACAGAATAAGAACAAGGACAGGACAATACTTCAGGTACCGTCATGTTTTGTGCTCCCATTTTGCGTGTTTGCAGGTAATGTGGAAAGCAAATGTAATTACTGTGTTTTTCATAAAGTAAAATGACTTGGAGTGTAAATTTCATATGAAAAAAACAAAAACAACGGAATTTTGGTGTTTTGGGTTGGAATGGATTAATTGCATTTCATTCAATCCAATGGGGAAAGAGGATTTGAGATATGAATATGGTCACAGAACAACACAAACTTGTACCTCAAGGTACAGTATTATAATTATTATTATCTATTCTTCACCAGGAAACACTGTGCTGGAACATACTGCATTCATAACTAGTGAGCCATCAAATTGTGGGTCCAAAAATAATCAAATGCAGGGGCTTTTATGTAATTATATGAGGAAATTATACAGTGCTCAACCTTAATGACTCTACCCAACCAGTAGAAAATATTACGTTGCCATCAAGAATCAAGTTTCTCAGGAAGACTGTATTGCAAAATTACTTCTACAAAACCAAATGCAAATGAGATTTATCAATGTGCACACACAAACATACATACAGTATCTTTCTAACAAATTCATTAAATGTTGCAAAAATGAGTTTGACACCCTTGCTATAGACATTTGACGTCTGATTACTCAATGCCTTGTCTGAATATGTTCAACGAAAAGTGACAAATCCCACAACATTTTTGATTGTAAAATTAAATCATTATACATTTTTGTTCAAAACACTATATATCCAGAAATGTATTTTTATGGTTTCCAAGAGAAGCGCATGCAGTCGATTTTCTGCAACATTAACAACTTATTGTGTTTGTAATGCATTTTTGGTATAGTCAAGTCTATTATTTATGTATCACGACAGAGCAATGGAAGTTACTGTATCTCAAGGCACTGTTCCTGAATGAGTATGTCTAGAAGCATGCTCCTCACACATATTTTCGCAAGAAAACCAAGTGACGCCCGCATGAACCAGCACTATACAGGGCAGGAAGACAACAAAAACAGCATTTACTATTGAGTACACACTTTTGCTGCTTCGACACACTTGTAACCATGTTGTAATGCCTAGAAAATCTCCACAATAGAAGGGGGTAAATAAGAACAGAATGAACAATATTATCATCAATCACCTGAGCTAAGGTGCGGTATTTGGAGAAAATGAGAGTACTGAAAAGACTTGACCCAATTCAACACGCACAAGATTCCTGGAATCCATCTGCTGCTATCTGAAAGACAAATTTGCTTTAATTTCCCACATTGATATTTCCCTTGATTCAACCTAGGTGCCGCCAGTTGAAAGGGTTTGCTTCTCAGAACCTTCAAAAGTGTCCATCATTGAAATATATACTTATTTTAACAACAACTTACGTGTTTTGATACTTTTTTTCTTGCTCAGATGCCCATTCAACAAATAATAATTTACTGTGACTTTACTGTAAATTAGACCACAGTATGAGTAATTTTGGGCAGAAATGCATATGAATGTGTTCAATTCGGTGCCGGTCTACTCAGCATTCTATGTAAGATGCACTGTTTAATTATAATTGTCTTACCCAGTACTATACAGCATGTATAGTCTTAAAATATTGTGCAAACACGATAAGTCCTGTTATTTATTCATACTGCAAATGCACAGATCCATAGAACTAATGAAGAGGGTGTACCTATTTGACCATTTTAGATTTGATATTACTATTATTCAACATTCGAGAACGGGAAAGGCTATTAACAGTGAAGGGAAATGCATTGTTTAACTCCTGACTCATCCTGGGGAGGAAAAAAAAAAAAAGATTTTATTTTGCTCATTCATATCCCAAGATGTGACGATCAGTCTTTGAATGTGTTCCTCTCCACTGTGGCACTAATGGGAGCAATTGTGAATTTGTAAGCAATATCCGGCTGCGAGGCGGGTCGCAGCAGTGGTGTAGCGACCGTGACATTTCCCTGATAATCTACCACTATACTCTCATTTTTGTCCAGTATGTGCCCTTTGTATTTGGTCTGTTTTTTGACCTTCTGCTTTACTCATACATGGGACATGAATATTGAAATAAATAAACAGTTACTAAATAAAACACCCACTAAAGAAACCTGGAGTTTTCACAACAGTGCAGATTTTTACAGCTAAGTGGTAACAGTGATTTCCAATCGAGGGTGTCAGCACAAGGAATAAATAATTGATAACTAACTTAATGAAAAGATGCTAGTTCCATTTGAAATTGTCCATTTTAAAACTAAATTACTTTTGACTGCAACGTCGTAACGCAACAATTTGACCATAAGTGTCAATGTTCCTTTTATTGTCACTGCATATCAAGAAGTAGTTTAATTGCATGCTTTGTATCAAGATACAAGACTTCAATAAGAACATCCAGCCATATGTCCCACTTCAAACAACTTTATAATGTCTTGCTGTAATTAAATCTGCAGAAATGAAGCCATGAAAACCAATGACAGCCTTGAGAGCCACAGTTGAATATCAAGTGCTTTCAAGAGCGACCATCTCTGCTCAACTTTAGCCACCGAGAGGCGATAACGGTAAAAGCACCAAAGTGGTTTGTTGGACAAATGACTCCATTAGTGAATCACTTTCACTCTTAGCTGGCTTCGATCAGTCTGTGCCATCATTCAGTTGCATACAGATGGCAAACAATAAGACCCAAAGCGAGAGGATATCTTCAAGGAACATTCCATCTACAACCATATATTGGCTCTGACTTAGTTTTCTTTCTTGCTTTTTTTATGAGTCCTTGTCAGAGAGCAAAGAGCAAGCACTGGATTACCATTGTAAACATAGACGAATCCCCCAAGCTTTCTACTTCAAGCATTCGACCTTGCAAGCCTACATAGGTTTATTTATCTTTCTTCATTTTTATTCACTCATTATCTTTATTTCACAGTGGGAAATGGTAAGGGGCAGAGGCCATGGGTGCATGCTGGAAATGTGCACTGACTGGACAGTCATGATGTACAGCCACACAATATAGCGAAATCCAATAAAAGAGCTGCTCTAAAACACTGATTTACCAAAGAAAATTTGCAGTTCAAGATGTATTAAGTCAACAAAATCTTTATTCATCGAAGTTGTAATTTCAACGGTCTCAAATGGTAATTCTTCATACTTAAAATATTTATATCTAACATTTACATCCTGTGCAAGGTGCTGGGGATCTTCGCCAATCCACATAGTTTAGCTTGTAGTCTGCTAGCTTAAGGATAATGCTGACATAGGCGATGATTAGCATCTATGTGGCTGTGTGAGAACCCTTTAAGCAACGAACATTTGAACAAACTTTGCAGCAACACATGTAGACGGACAATATATCCTTTGCGAAGAATCACTATATGAATATCATTTGATTTCAAGGCAGGTCACGCCCCGCTTGCAATATGATACGTATGCTGCTGCATCCAGGCAGGAAGGTGTGAAGAATGAATTGGCCTTTATACTGCCACCAGGTGGCCAAGGATCATACACAAGAATGAGCAGCACAGCGTGCATTGAATGAGAAAGTGTCACAAAAACTGTATAATTATGTCACTAATGTATGTTTTCATAAAGTACAATATTATAGCGCTACTTTTCTCACTTTAAAATATTGATTTTTTTTTTGATGAATGTGATTCCCCCATCTCCGAGGCTGAATCACACCGCAATTCCACTTTATGCTTTATGTTTCAAGTGAAATTAAATTAAGATCCAAAATGATCAACACTTTTACTCTTTACCGCTATGCATATGCTCGATCGTGAGTGGGCTTCCGCAACTCCTCAACGCCCACCCCACCCACAAACACTTCGCCCACAGTGCATATTTGACTTGTAATTATGTATAGAGTGTTGATATGGTATGGTAGCATTTATTGTCAGTCCTCATTGTATGTGGAACATATAGAGGGCCGAAATTACTTTTCCAGGCGGTCACTGTCACAAAAAACAAAAAAACAAAACTAACCATAAAACAAAGACAGAACATGCATTGTCTTTGCTGTATGAAGCGGTTATACATGAAAAGAAGAGGTCTCCAGTCTCCTTTCTCCAGTTGATCATTGATGTATGTATATTACGTGGAATGCAAAAACAATGTAGAACCATCAAAATGTTTTTTTTTTTTTTGATGCGGCCAAATATGTCAGATAATATTACATCATTGCTTAGTCACCGTTCGCCAGTGTAATAAAGTAGTTTTAGTAATAAATACGGCAATTTCTTGTGTATTATGCGCACCCATGTATAATACGCACCCCCAAACCCAAGTATAATGCATTTTTACAATGCATGATTTTGCTTCTACCCATATAATCAAAACATGAAGTATTATCTGTATTTTGTTAGGTTTTTTCTCAAAGAATTATTCTGAAGCACTTTATTTGAACACGTAATTCTTATTTACTTGCTCTTATTTTTAAATTCACAGCTCTACTTTGATTTAGTAAATAAGAAAACACACACTTGTGCTCATATGTTTGATTATCCACGCAGACTTTAAAATTCTTAATTCTTTAAAGAAAACGAAAGGCCAGGCGAAACATTTAATTGTGTTTTAATGGGATTCAAATTAAACTGTCAAGCATTTCAGAAAAGCATTATCGGTCAACAAAACATAACCATAAACAAATTACTGATGGTGGTTATTCAGTCATCAGTCGTACTTAAAATAATAATAATATTTCACAAATTCTGCCAGGCTATGTAAACTTATGAGCACAACTGTACATATTATGCAGTCATATGTACCCCTTTCATATTGGAATGAAAGTGTAGGCTACACTTTTTTCATAACCTCTATATGGCGGTGGCATGTTAGAATTAAATTGCACACCTGTCTCATAACCTCTAGATGGCGTGATACATTTTTAAAATGTGAAAGCTTGTTTGTTTCCCCCCCCCCCCATTTCCCCCTATACCCATGTATATTGCGCACTATTGACTTTTTTAAATTTTGAAAGCAAGCACAAAAAAATGTGGTTTCTTTCATGGTGGCTAGGCAATGTCCTCAATCCTTAGGGGTGATCAGGCCTCCACTTTCCTTCACCTGTCATATTTCATATGACTCAAACAGTGGCTGGGTCACATAAATCACTGAGCAAAAAGAAGAGGGAGTGGGAATGCCGCAAAGCACAGTGGAGACATCAACTGGCTTCGTCTGATGGAACGGCTTGTGTGTGTGCACAAACACACACACACACTCAGTCACACACCTGCCCACTCCAACACCCCCCCCCCCCCCCCCACACACACACAGATACACCTGATTCTTTGTGTGTGTGTGAAAGGATTAATTGAGACATTTCATCCCACCACACAAACACACACACATGCAAATAGAAAAGCTTTTTTCCCCCTCCCACGTCCTCCCATGTTGTGCTAGCAAACAGTTGGGATTGATTATGCTTAATCATCTTTTGACTGAGATTTTAATGTGACATTTTTTTGTGAGATTTTCTTCCTATGGAGCGCAGTGTGCACAGCACCTCAAAGCCTTCTGGAGAGACCGAGTATGCATAAAAATCAGCTATCAACGCTAGTAAAGGGAAATGAAAAACTGATTAAAAACAATTGGAGTTAGAAATTATTCGTACAAGCAAGAACTGTGCGGGGTGACGGTATTTTAAACGACTCATCAGTGCACCACACTGGCAGAATTTAAGAGAAAATTGACATTGTCTACTGACGGGATTAAAAGACAACCAACAGTTCATTATGGGACTAGAAATAGTCTTTGACAGCATCACAGAATATTAACACACAGAAAGAAACATTTTGTTAATTGTCAGCCTTTCACAATAACAGCACAATAAAATGCAAACAGTCGTTTAATTTTTTCACGAGCACAAAAACTTAACACAAAGCATGTTGAGTTGTGCACAAACATACCAATGTGACAAGTGAATAATATGGTGTTTATTATGTATAATCAAAGAGACCATGACAATTTGTTTCTGAAACCAGGGGGTGCTTTTCTTGCAAGGACCACAAAAGACATTTATTGTGAACTTCATTCCTCCACATTTCCTCAATCAAGCAAAGTGCTATGTGGTGAAAAGCATTTTCATCCTGATATTGGCGTTTTCTGTTTTCAGGGAGCAGAGCCTTAGTCTTGAGAGGAGATAGGAGCCCCGAGTATTGGTGGCGGGGGGGGCTGTACGAGAGTACTCATGAAGACAAAATGCCGGGCCGGGTGCTGGCTCATACACCCCATCAGAGGGGGGGAGGGCAGTGTCTGGCTGGGGAGGACACTTGGCCAGATGTTCCAGCACTCCGGCCTGCTTTCTGGCCCGGTATCCGCCACCCCCTGATTTTTAATCCATCATATACATTCGCACATCCTTCGGGGAGCTGGTGGGCTTGGGTGTGGGGGGGTTGGTTTGGGATCATCATTGCCCTGTGACCGTCTCTCACCACCACCACCACCAGTCTCCCCAATTTGAATGCACGACACCCCACCACACAAGATCACGGTACACGGTTAATGGTTGCGAGTCGGTGACGTGGTAACCATAGTAATAGGGTGGGCGGTGGGCCTTCAGATTTCTCTTGGCTTGACTCCTTTTCTGTCCTCTCGTCCTATTGGTTAGTTGTTGCGTGTCTTCACCGGGTGTCCACTCCCCCCCATCCACAAATAAGAACACCACTTCACTGTTGTAATGTTACTTGTGGTCTCGGGAGATCGCCGCGCGGGGGCCGGCGGCTCGGGCACCTTCATCCGTACCTTCCGTACCCCGCACAACTTGTGGCGCGCAGATATCTAGAATGTCTAACTATTCTGCTGTGTTTCGCACCCATGTTCCCCTTGTCCGTCCTGTCCCTCTGTCTGTCCCCTAAAACCCTTACCTTTCCAGCTGAGTTTTCAATAAACCGCAGAATAATTGAAAAATAAAAAAATAAGCAGTGAGGAGTTCAAACTCCCCTTTTGCACAGCAAAACTGTTCCAGCATAAAAAGCTTACAGATCCACCATTCTGTATGGCCATGCAGCTGAACGGGACTGGTTAAAGAACCGCAAAAAACAAAGGAATGTGGGAGGAAGCCGCAGTACCCAGAGGGGGGGGGGGGGAAAAAAAACACGCACATGGAGGGAGAACATGAAAACGCCACACACAAAGGCCAGAGCAGAGATTCAAACCCCAAACCTCACAACTGTGAGGCAGACGTGATAACTACTATTCACTGTGTTGCCTGTAGGTATTTCTGAAGATGTATATATAGTTGGGTCTCAAATTTGCCTCAGTCTGCAATCCATATCTTTTTCACTTCATTTAGTGTTAAAACAAGAGTGGTTTAAAAACATTTTCGTTAGTATATGTTGCCATCTAGAATTGGTTGCATAATTATGGTGAACATTTTCCATCAATTTTCCCCTTAGTTAGGATCAAGAAACCTCAAATGCCCATCCCTACTACAAAGGAAGTCACATTAAACCTGCAGTGTTTTCACTTCACACTTTCTAATGTATTCATTTGACACAGACTAATCCCTGGAAGTCCTTGAATTAATCCACAGGATTACCAGGCAATTGTACCAGACACCACCCTGTAAACCTATTAAATACCTCAGCTAGACATGATGTCAAAAACACAAAATATACTGTGAATACAGTGGGGTCCATAATTTAGGAATAAATCTGTTTTAGTAGAAATTTACTGAACCTTGGCTGCCATACCCGAGAATGTCAATGTCTCCAGGATTACACAGGATATTACGCTCCAAAGTGACATGTTGGATGAGCTTATTATTTCTCCCCTACTCACACTGACTGAGAGTGCAGCTTCCAGAATGATTGACCCTCCTTGGAATCCTTGATACGGTGCTACACTAACAAGAACAGACCTGAACCCTCCCCCCAGCTTCTCCTTCAGGCAAATGCATGAAAAGAGAGCTTCACGTCTTTGTTGAAATGTCTCATAATATACACATCTCTTCCTTCTTTTGTCCACTAGCTGGACCTACTGGTCGTTTGTCGTTGTTGGTTATTTTTAGAAGGTTGCTGCACTGGCTCTCAGGAGCTAAGGTAATCGCACACAGCCATGGGGTATGAGAGAGAAGCACTCAATATCACAACACTGGAAATCTGCAATGATGCTAACCCACGAGGGGATTATGATGTTACTGCAGAAAATGACAAAGGACACTCCATCAGTGTGTAATTCAGTGCCCCTTAAAATTCCTCAGAACATCCCACTGATCCTCAGCTCTTCTCCTCAATGTTCAAAACTTGTGACTAGGTGACTAAATCCCCGCACTGTTTGACCTGCTTCTGGCTGACATTTATTATCTGCTAAATGACCAACTCAAAATGCAATGAGATGTGGCTGCAGTCAGAAGACGGGTCAAGCCATCATTCACCATTGAAGACTGCGCCCGACAAGCCAAACATGCGCGTGGTAGAATTGTTCACATTCTTAAGTAAAAGGATAGCAAAGGAACATAAAACCCCAACAAAAACTACTGTAACAGCCATGAAGTGCACTGTAGTTTTACACATCCATAATGGAACATTGATATTCTTATTTTCAGCAGTAGGGTGCACAAGCAGAGCAGACACACAACATACAAGAGGCTAAATACTGATCATCAAGTTGATAACACAACTCCTTGGTTTGAGTTTTTGGTCTGAGAGGATTCCTACTACTGTGAAAGAGTTGTATAGTTGAACATTGCCTGGAGCTGTTCCTCAGCTCAATGAGTAGGCAAGACATTTTCTGACCGATGCTTCACTTAATTTGCAGCTTGGTTTTATTATAGACACCTTGTGCAGTCATCAAACACGATGGAAAAAAAGCACAAATGAATACATCCATCCATCCATCTTCTACCGCTTATCCGAGGTCGGGTCGCGGGGGCAGCAGCTTCAGCAGGGACGCCCGGACTTCCCTTTCCCCAGCCACTTCATCCATCTCTTCCGGGGGGATCCCGAGGCGTTCCCAGGCCAGCCGAAGGATGTAGTCTCTCCAGCGTGTCCTGGGTCGTGTCCTGGGTCTCCTCCCGGTGGGACGTGCCCGGAACACCTCACCAGGGAGGCATCCGAATCAGATGCCCCAGCCACCTCATCTGGCTCCTCTCGATGTGAAGGAGTAACGGCTCTACTCTGAGATCCTCCCGGATGACCGAGCTTCTCACCCTCTCTCTAAGGGAGAGCCCGGACACCCTGCGGAGGAAACTCATTTCGGCCGCTTGTATCCGGGATCTCGTTCTTTCCGTCATGACCCACAGCTCGTGACCATAGGTGAGGGTGGGAACGTAGATCGACCGGTAAATCGAGAGCTTCGCCTTTCGGCTTAGCTCTTTCTTTACCACAACGGAATGATACAAAGTCCGCATCACTGCAGACGCCGCGCCGATCCGCCTGTCGATCTCCCGTTCCATTCTTCCCTCACTCGTGAACAAGACCCCAAGATACTTGAACTCCTCCACTTGGGGCAGGATCTCATCCCCGACCTGGAGAGGGCACTCCGCCCTGTTCCACCCTTTTCCGACTGAGGACCACGGTCTCAGATTTGGAGGTGCTGATTCTCATTCCAGCCGCTTCACACTCGGCTGCGAACTGCTCCAATGAGAGTTGGAGGTCACGGCTTGATGAAGCCAACAGAACCACATCATCTGCAAAAAACAGATGCAATACTGAGGCCACCAAACCGGACCCCCTCTACACCTCGGCTGCGCCTAGAAATGAAAGTTATGAACAGAATCGGTGACAAAGGGCAGCCTTGGCGGAGTCCAATCCTCACCGGAAACGAGTCCGACTTACTGCCGGATATGCGGACCAAACTCTGACTCCGGTCGTACAGGGACCGGACAGCCCGTATCGGGGTTCGGTACCCCATACTCCCGATGCACCCCCCCACAGGACCACCCGAGGGACACGGTCGAACGCCTTCTCCGAGTCCACAAAACACCAGCTCGGGCTCCTTCCCTGTCAGAGAGGTGACATTCCACGTCCCTAGAGTCAGCTTCTGTAGCCGGGGATCGGATCGCCAAGGTCCCCGCCTTCGGCTAGCGCCCAGCTCGCATTGCACCCGACCCCTATGGCCCCTCCCACAGGTGGTGAGCCCATGGGAAGGGGGACCCACGTTACCCTTTCGGGCTGTGCCCGGCCGGGCCCCATGGGTGCAGGCCCGGCCACCAGGCGCTCTCCTTCGAGCCCCAACTCCAGGCCCGGCTCCAGAGGGGGGCCCCGGTGACCCACGTCCGGGCAAGGGAAACCTGGAATGTGTACAATGGAACCATGAACATAAATACATAGATGAACGCAAACATTTTTTATAGTACCTTTGTTTTTTTAATGACATTATTTTAAGATTCAGGGCTTATGGTCCTGTGCTTTGTGAGCTTGAGAGCTTTTATCCAAAGTCTCAAAGAGAACTAGTTTCTGCTTGAGACCTCTGAAGCCTAATCCACCTTGAAAGAGGTTTGCTTTTAAAATTTAGGGACATGGAAATGATTACCTAAGCTTACATATCATTTATATCACCTTTTTTGGCTAAATATTTTAGAGAGTGCAATAATATTAGCATGCTAGTGGACACCATCACTGCTAATTTACTGACTGTGTGTGATTGTTAGCGTGCTTATTTTGTTTAAAACAACATTCAGAGGCAGATTAAATGTGTGTTTAACACAGACATTTATTTAACTGCTTCTATGAAAATGCCTCTGTTAAAGTAGCTATTGCTATGGCAGCACATCCGCTGCAAAGCCAAGCCGATGTTCAAGACCGCTCCCTATCCACTATATAGTGCACAAATCATGATATAGTGACTTTGCCATATTGTACTGCTGTTCGAATGTGAAGTGAGCATGAATTATCCATCCCCTTGTGCCCTTAATGTATCCCACAAGTCATCTTGAAAAGTACTGAGCAACCTGGAAAAGCAACATATCCAATGATACATTGCGCCGAAAAGACCCCGCCACTCTCTTGTCTGGAGGAAAGACAAGAGAGTGCACTTTTTTGTGCACTTGTTGTTCTTTATTCCTAATGAAGGTTCCTTCTTGAATTATTTTTACTCCTACAATTTAGCTTCCGAGACCAAACTTCTTTTGCTAGCCCCAACCTGAGAGTATACCAGTGTTATATTTCTATACCAACTGCACAATGCTAAATTCCATTCCACTGCAGTAAATGGATGCCAATATGAACTGTGAAGATGTTTCAACTCCAAGTACAAGCACAAGGTTGGTCCTTCTAGTTGATAGGTACACTGTGACAGCATACTGTGCAACATTTGATCATTAAGCCTAAAACATTGTCATCAGCATGTTACAATGTAGCTGCAGCAGGTGGAGCTCCTTCATAACCAATTCTAAAAACAGATATCTGAAAGCTCATTATATGATTCATCAGAGAGCAAATATAGGTGTTGAACCTGCTGAACCAACCTAATATGTCGTCAAATATTGGATTTTCTTTCGCAAATGTTGGCTTTCAGGTGAGATAATAGATTATTGTTTGAAAAAGACAATCTATTTCGATTAGTTTTACAGATGATACATGGTGAGTCTGGACATGTTACTTCCTGGAAGAGATCAGCGCAACAAATGGTCGACTGGTTTGGATTTACAATGCATGTTTATTGTAAGACTGCAAGATGCACGTACTGTAATTTCTCATGTATAATGCGCATCCATGTATAATACGCACCCCTAAAGTTGACCACAAAATTCTGGAAAACCCTTCTACCCATGTATAATGCATTTTTACAATGCATGATTTTGCTTCTACCCATATGATGAAAAGATGAAGTGTTAGCTGTATTTTGTTAGTTTTTTCAAATAATTATTCTGCAGTTAAGCACTTTATTTGAACTTTTTTTTATTTACTTGCTCTTATTTTGGCGGCACGGTGGACGACTGGTTAGAGCGTCTGCCTCATAGTTCTGAGGTCTGGGGTTCAATCCCCGGCCCCGCCTGTGTGGAGTTTGCATGTTTTTTGGGGGGGGGGGGGGTGCGCATTATACACGAGAAATTGCGGTACACACTCAAACACACAAAATTAAAAGGAATAGTGACGCATTAGACTTATTTGTAACACTTATTTTATGTTATGGATTGGGCATGGTTGGTCTCAGTTTGTTTGGGTCATATAGGCATGGCCGTAACCAGCAGATCTCCGTACCCTTTGTTTTTCCGTCTCACAACATTGATCAGAATCAGAATCATCTTCATTTGCCAAGTATGTCCAAAAAACACACAAGGAATTTGTCTCCGGTAGTTGGAGCCGCTCTAGTACGACAACAGACAGTGCTGCTTATCCAGTAATGATTACATTACTATTATATTCCATTATGGACCTTGCTTTGTGGCCCGGGACAAATTACAAATTCCCCCAAATTTGCAAGTGTAGCACTGTCCAACATATCGTGCCAAGATGAACGATTAAGATTCAACTTAGGGGTCGAGCCAAGACTCTGACTGAGAATTCAAAACAACAGCATCAGTCGTGTCATACTGCACTTGTTGGGTTTTGCATGTGCTAATCATTTCCTCTCTGTAAACTGAAGACAGATTGTGTCAGAGAGGAAGAACATGTCCTTTCACTAAGCGTATAGTTCCCTATAAAATTGGACCAATGTCCACTTTTGGTATAGCAAACAAAATATTAAAGAAGGAGAAATTATAAGCATGCATGTGGTGGATCTGAGTCACTTTGATGCTTAACCATTGTGGTCAGCGGCAAAGAGCTCAAAGAGCATCAAGGAGGACCTTAACGAGTTTTCCTGCCTTGGGTTTATCCTAAGGCTGCCAAGTTTTACCTTGCCTTATTGCATCTTTTAGGCCTTTGGCATGCTTTACGACGTGGAGGCAGTACCCAGTGGTGATATACATTACAATTGTATGATGATTTGCAGTCATAATTGAATGTCAGAAACAAATCTATTTGAACTACACTTTGTAAGGAAGTTATTATTTTTAATGATTATTATTCAGTAAGGCTAACTCAAAAATGTGATTTTCTAATGCCATGTAAGTGTGCTGAATGAGACACAAAAGAGCGCAGGAAATGGATTGGTTAAAACATCGAGGGGAAAAGAGAAGCACTGAGTAAGGGCGAGACTGAAAAATGGACTCGAAAACAGTGAGATCATTAATCAGGATAGCAAAGGCACGCATAAAGAGAATAAACTACAACGTAATGCTCACCATAAAATTTATTAATTTGACATATAGTAAATAATTGAATAAATCTGTTATTAATATTAATAACAAATGTTTTTTGTTTTTTTGCACAATTGTAAAAAAAAATAAATAAATAAATAAATATAACCAGATTACAAGCAATCTTTTATTGCTCAGTGACTGTTTTTCTCAATGTCTTTATGTCTCAAAAGTATTCTCGGTCAATTGACTGTCTGTGGTCGTACTAGAGCAGCTCCAACTACCGGAGAAAAATGTCTTGTGTGTTTTTATTGGACATTCTTGGCAAAATAAAGATGATTCTTGTCTTCAGTTCACTCAGACCCCCCCCCCCCCCCCCCCCCCCACCCCCCACCCCACGCCCCAATATTCTAAGCTCCGCTATTATAAGTAGAAGGCACTTTAGTTGCGAGGCACAGGCTGCGTCCCGGGTCATCATGGTTAAAGGAAAGCCCAACTCCCCATTGATCCGGTGGTATCAGGGGCGGGATATACAGTTGCTCAGTTCCATGAGACAAGGCCGCCTACTAAAAACGGGCCAATTTCAGCGATTGTGTGTAAAGTGTCTATAATATTTGATCCTTGTAGTATTTTAACAAAAGCATGTCACAGACATGCAATTAAAACACCAGGTAACTCTGTTAAATTGTGAAAAATAACACATAAGGCTCTTTCAAGTCGTGAATTTGTTATTGTTAAAATAGCTCTACCAGAAAACGATATGCATTTGAGAACAGTGATGTTCCTATCATGCGCAGAGTAAATAATATTTTACACATTTTTATGAGAGAAAAGTGGAATGAGAAAACATTGTCTAAACAAATCCCACACACACAAAAAAGGCGTACACAAACAAAATACCATCTGTTAATCCATATCTCACAATAGTTGCACTTGTCGCAGTGGTACACACGTCGAACTGTTGCTACATGCGGGCTGCGTTGTAGAGACAAGGTGCCACTGTGTCTACATTCCATTGAAGGAGTTTGGGAAAGCCTCGTGCAAGGTGACAAGTGGGGGCAAAAAAAAAAAAAGAAATCTATGGCAAATGACAGAGTATAATGCCTGCAAAGTCTTTTTAGAGACTACTATGACGTCACTGATCGGCTCCACAAAAGACGTTTACTCCGCGTCGCCATCGTGTACAGTATATTCGAATCCAAAAGCTAAAACAAAGCTGAATCCAAGAGGCTAAAAGTTTACTTTTATCCTCTTTCACGATTGCACTATGTCAGACTACTGCAATCAAATCTTGTATTCCGACACCACCGCATCCCATCTTTTGCGATCACTGGGCTTTATCTTGTCAACTCGATACGACCGGATACACTCGTTACCATGGCGACGACAACAACGATGGATCGCGCCAATGTATTGTACTGTGTTGGGTTCTGTCGAATCATGCTCTAAATTTTCGGTGAGTGAAGTCATTTAATTACAATAAAGTCATTACAGTAAGTTAGCACCCGTTATTTCAGTCATGTTGTAATGTTTGGTTGACCAGACCGATGAGAATACAAGGCCTGAAATTCTCTATTCAGGTCCTGTATATGTATACTTTTGAAGATACTCAGTATACAGTACACAAGTATATAGTGTAAGTGAGCACGTCATTTAAATAGTGATCGGTTATCGTTTTTTTAAATCCTGATCGGCAAAAGCCTAATACAAATAAACACATGCGGCAGCCCTGCTTGCTTGCAGTCCCTGTAGACGTGCCTGTTAAGTGTTAATCATATGAATTTGCTTACAGTAAATGTACTTTTAAATCATGTAAAGAACATTGAGTTTCCTTGTGTATTAAACGCACTGTATAAATAAAGCTGCCAGTGCCTTGCCTTGAGCTAACCGCCGCGAGTAGACAATATAAAGACGTTAGCGCTGGGGAGAGGTTTGACCACTTGAAACATGGTTGCTAAGAATATTGATTTAACTATTCCGGCTGCTGCAGGAGGCAGCTGCATATGTCCGCGAGAATGACGGAAACACCCACCCACTCCAGTGGTGGACGTGACAACTCATTTTTCATTTACTTTGTAAAACTTTAGGGAAATATTTATTTGTTAAAGTTTTTTTTTTTTTTAACGTTGTAAGACATGGTGATGAGCCTGGGAGCTCCCTGCACTTTGTATTAGAATTTTAAACCAAAGATGCATATTTTCGAAGATTAAAACAAAACTTGGCGAATTTGAAAAGCTGATTAACATGATTAAAGGCATTAAAATGAAGTCAAGTGTCAGAGTTTTTATTATTTCAAATTTTGACACCAATATTTTCCCCTGTTTCCTCGATTGTTATCAGTCTCCTTGACTACTCATAATCACTATTGGCACTGAAATAAACATCGGCCTATCACTATTATGTGAAAATCATTACGTTGAAGGAAAAAAACAATCCATGATATATATACAGCTGCACTAAAAAAAATAATAAATTAATAATTTTTCATTGCCAACTACACAAATTCAGAAATGCAGAATGGAAATGTTATTGCACATTAACAACACAAAGAAATGCACTTTGTCATAATATGTCCATACTATAGTTTGATCAAGCGCTGATGTTTTTTTCAGGTGCATTAAATACATTATTCACCAACAAGCAAAAAAAAAAAAAACAATTCAGAACCAGGAATGTTGTTTTCCCAGTCATCACTGTGCATTGCTGATGTAATTCAACCTTTTTAAATTGTTACATTCACTTACGCTTCTGAATGTACACAAAGAAGAACAAGAGCAGCAGTATTGCCGCAAGAGCAGCAGTATTATTGATAACCGATGTCGGTGGATCAATTAGCGATATAAAATTTCAATCTCCATATTTTGTCACACTCACTATTTCGACAACTAATTCACCGATCTTGTGTGTGATATTCTTTTTAAGGCCAACATTGTTACCCTCACTGTTGAAAGAAACTAAAAGCCCCTTTAAAAATGAGATGACATTAAGTGGTCAAACATGATGGCCAGTCAAGCAAACCACTAATGAAAAATATAAAAGGATGCAAGTTCCCAGTTGGGGTCTTCTTCCTGATGGTGTCTTTTATATAACAGCTAATGAGAACAGGGGGAGAAGTGCAAATGGGGTGAAGTGCAGACTCTCACTTAGTCGCGGTTAATGGGAAAGATCTGAGAACCCCCAGAGTCCTTGCCGGACATGCTTTGAATAATGAAGGCTAACATGCAGATGAGGCAAACTAATGAGGCTTACGAATGTCTTCATGTATTCAAGCAATACGACATTGTTGTCAACTAAGTAACAATAATTGTGTTGATAATGTTACATGTGGTTTCAAGCTTACAAACAGTACTGGTACATCATTGTGCAATGTTTTAAGTGTTGCACTTTACCTTTACTTGGTTGCCAACCAATCACAGGGCACATATACCGACCGGTAAGGCTGCACGATTATGGCCGAAATAATCACGATCATTTTGATCAATATTGTAGTCACGATTATTAATCACAATTATTCCTCATGCTAGGGAAAAATATTTTTATTGGACTAGTTTTTAAACAACCAATATGTAAGTTTTCAGTTCAAAATGAATCTTTAAATAAGAATAAATGATACATAATTTTAAAAAGTGTACCCCCCCCCCCCCCCAAAAAAAAGTGTACTTTAGCAAGGGCTAACTGAATAAATGTGCTATTACAAAGTGCAATCACGAATTGCTACTTAATCTAAGAAAATACAGTTAATGCATAGAAGGCAATAATATTAGGCTGCAAGTACCAACTTTTCATTTGAAAATCCCTGCCGTCAATATAATTAATTGTCAAGGATGGTACGCCTCCGTCTACGTCTCGATTTACTCCCGTTTTAAAAAATGTTTTAATTTAATAATTAAGTTAAGACAACCGCCAAAACGATGGTCAAGTGTCTTACTGTGACACCCCGCCTCTCCGCCAATGTGCTGAGAGGACCAACTTCAAAATAAAAGCATCATATATTACCAAATTGAACATCAATGCCATTTAGGCTTTTCTTTTGAAGTTGGCACCGGAGCGCAGTGGCTGACTAGGTTGCAGTGCCCGCATTTTAAATATCTAAAAAAATCGCCGACGATCGGGCTCATTTAATCGTGGCACAAAAAAAAATCACGATCAGGATTAAAACTCAATTTATTGTGGAAGCCCCATATACACCGGTATTTAAGAAAAATAAAACAATAAAACAACAACATTCACACCTATGAACAATTGAGACCAGATTCCTTGATGAAGCTGACATTTATGTTTTCAAGCATGAGGAAAAACCTCCAAACTCAACAAACTCCATCCATCCATTTTCCTCCGCTTATCAAAGGTCAGGTCACGGGGGCAGCAGTCTCAGCAGGGAAGCTCAGACTTCCCTCGCCCCAGCAACTTCATCCAGCTCTTTCGAGGCGTTCCCGGGCCAGCCGAAAGGCGTAGTCTCTCCGGCGTGTCCTGGGTCGTCCCCGGAACACCTCGCGGGGAGGCGTCCGGGAGGCATCCGAATCAGATCCCCCAGCCACTCATCTGGCTCTTATCTATGTGGAGGAGCAGCGGCTCTACTCTGAGCTCCTCTCGGATGACCGAGCTTCTCACCCTCTCTTTTTGAGAGCCCGGACACCCTGAGGAGGAAACTCACTTGTATCCGGGATCTCGTTCTTTCAGTCACGACCCGCAGCTCGTGACCATAGGTGAGGGTAGGAACGTAGATCGACGGGTAAATCGAGAGCTTCGCCTTTCGGCTTCGCTCCTTCTTCACCACAACGGACCGATACAAAGTACGCATCACTGCAGACGCCGCACCGATCCGCCTGTCGAACTCCCGTTCCATTCTTCCCTCACTCGTGAACAAGACCCCGAGATATTTGAACTCCTCCACTTGGGGCAGGATCTCATCCCCGACCAGGGGAGGGCACTCCGCCCTGTTCCGACTGACGACCATGGTCTCAGATTTGGAGGAGCCGATTCTCATCCCAACCGCTTGGGAGGGTGTAGAGCTGGTCCACGACCAGGACGAAAACCACACTGCTCCTCCTGAATCTGAGATTCGACTTCCCGACGGACCCTCCTCTCCAGCACCCCTGAATAGAACTTACCAGGGAGGCTGAGGAGTGTGATCCCCCTGTAGTTGGAACACACCCTCCGGTCTTTCGCTGTCAAACATACGCGCACACACGCACGCATGGACACAAACACACACACATTTCTGTCCCCTCGCCTTAATGAAGTGATTTCCCAGAGGCGCTGTGAGGCTATGACATTTTGACATGGCTTCTTTTTCCAAATGCTGGGTTGCAATTCTGCACAATGGCCAAAGTGAAGGAGTGGTTACAGCACAGCGCTGTGAAAGCAGCAACACAGTGACATGTGAAATGGAGGTGAAACCACATTTGGTCATCTGAATCAAGTGAAAGCGTCCGATAGAAAATGTTCACAAATATGCAGGAAATTATTTGTTTTTGTCTAGCATTGGAAATCAATAACAGAACCACCAATTTTGCGGCTAAAGTCAGTAGTCACACAAACGGAATATGGCATCCCTGTGTTTCTCATTGTAGAAGCTCCAGTCTACATAAAGTAACATCACAGTCCATATTTACGTCCACAAACATAATGAACACTCGAGAGGGAAGTAGAGCTGCACGGCAACGCTGCTACAAAACACACTCAGGCCTTATTCAGATACTGGAGCATTCATTTAATAATAATTAGCATACACCAACTGGACAGAGTTACAAGTAAAAGCGGAGGTCCTTATTTCTCACACACACACGACAGGATATGTTTTTCCGACCACAACAAGTCCAGTTTAGGTCGGCCGTCTCCAGGAAATTCACAGTAAACCATCAGGGCAATATCTGGTGAATGAGGAATAAACAACTTACTACTGTGGCTGTGGCAAGCACCACTTGAGGTAAACATGCATTGTGTTTATTACACAAGTGGCTTTCAGCAATGAAAATGTAAGTGAAGAGTACAAGGGGTAATTGTGTGTGTCTTTCTTTGTTGCTACATTTTAGTGAGTGCATTTTTTAAAGACTATTTCGGATGGTTAGAGCATAGATCGTTTTACACTTGAAACTACGTGAGTCCCAGGATGCACATGTCTGGAAACAATGAGGCCCTGCAACATATCACGGAATACAGATCCAGTAATGCCCCACTGTATCACTGTTCTTGCTTCGCTGTCCCACTTTATAGCAGATTTTTATTACAGTTGTTCCTCTACTTTTTGATACTGTTTGTACAATATTTTTGTGTTATCCATTGCTCTCTCTCTGAATATATTATGTTGAGTTTCTTATTTCAAATCTTTTAGGACAATATATTTTCCCAAAAACTATCACAGCAAACGATTGTATTGATGTTTTGATTACGCCACTGATATAGTGATATTAGAGCACAATAATTCAAGTACCGTCATTTCTCTTGTATAATCCAAACCCATGTATAACATGCACCCCCAAACTTCCATCCATCCATCCATCCATCCATCTTCTACCGCTTATCCGAGGTCGGGTCGCGGGGGCAGCAGCTTTAGCAGGGATGACCAGACTTCCCTCTCCCCAGCCACTTCATCCAGCTCAGGAACAGGTGGGTGACACGATTGCTTCCCTGAATTGCTCAGTCATTCACCAGCAAAGATGGGGCGAGGTTCACCTCTTTGTGAACAAGTGTGTGAGAAAATAGACAAACAGTTTAAGGACAATGTTACTCAACGTACAATGGCAAGGAATTTAGGGATTTCATCATCTACGGTCCATAATATCATCAAAAGGTTCAGAGAATCTGGAGAAATCACCCCATGTAAGCGGCAAGGCCGAAAACCAACATTGAATGCCCGGGACCTTCGATGCCTCAGGCGGCACTGTATCAAAAACTGACATCAATGTGTAAAAGATATCACCACATGGGCTCAGGAACACTTCAGAAACCCATTGTCAGTAAATACAGTTCGGCGCGACATCCGTAAGTGCAACTTAAAACTCTACTATGCAAAGCAAAAGCCATTTATCAACAACACCCAGAAACGCCGCCGGCATCTCTGTGCTCGAGATCATCTAAGATGGACTGACGCAAAGTGGATAAGTGTTCTGTGGTCCGACGAGTCCACATTTCAAATTTTTTTTGGAAATTGTGGACATCGTGTTCTCCGGGCCAAAGAGGAAAAGAACCATCCGGACTGTTATGGACGCAAAGTTCAAAAGCCAGCATCTGTGATGGTATGGGGCTGTGTTAGTGCCAATGGCACGGGTAACTTACACATCTGTGAAGGCACCATTCACGCTGAAAGGTACAAACCGGTTTTGGATAAACATATGCTCCCATCCAAGCGACGTCTTTTTCACGGACGCCCCCGATTATTTCACCAAGACAATGCTAAACCACATTCTGCACGTGTAACAACAGCGTGGCTTCGTAGTAAAAGAGTGCGGGTACTAGACTGGCCTGCCTGCAGTCCAGACCTGTCTCCCATGGAAAACGTGTGGCGCGTTATGAAGCGTAAAATACGACAACGGAGACCCCGGACTGTTGACCGGCGGAGGCTGTACATCGAGCAAGAATGGGAAAGAATTCCACCTACAAAGCTTCAACAATTATTGTCCTCAGTCCCCAAACGTTTATTGAATGTTGTGAAAAGAAAAGGTGATGTAACACAGTGGTAAACATGACCCTGTCCCAGCTTTTTGGGAATGTGCTGCAGCCATAAAATTCAAAGTTAATGATTATTTGCTAAAAACAATAAAGTTGATCAGTTATCTGGTCTCGAACATGATTTGCAAATCATTGTATTTTGTTTTTATGTTTAACACAACGTCCCAACATCATTGGAATTGGGGTTGTACGATACTTTATGCAACACTTTACTGTCCTATTTTTGTTGTTGGTGTTATTCGTTTCAATGGGGAACGTCGATTTTGAGATACGAGCGACTAGAGTTACACGCATCGTAACTCGTATGTCAGGGCACGCCTTGCCTCAATCCAGGTTGTGAAACACGTGCCGCTGTCATGTACTCTCTCGCTCCACTTCCCCATATTTTGGCCCGTCAGCGCCACCAAACACACTCACCGAACATGAAGGCCAAATCGAAAAGTTTCGCTCACCCAAATAAGCGCCGAAGCTCCTCTTATCAACGGGGTGTCCCCGTCGGACGTGTCCGTCAGCGCGCACACGCCAAACGTTCGTCCGGTCGCCCCTGCCCGGCTACGCGTAAACCAGGACCGCCGGCTGCTGACCTCAGACGTGTCCCATGTCTTCACGACCCGGAATCCACTGGCGAAGGTGGAGACGGTAGCGAGCGAGCGAGCTCGCCCCCACGCGTGCTTTGTCTCACGCTGCCCGCTGCACACGGCAAACCCGAACTTTGGTGATTCGCTTGGATCCACGGGTCCTATAATCCGCCGGGTTCCTTGCAGCGTCACTTGCATGCGCCGCTGTGTCATCTTTACTGCAGCCCATCGATGCCCTCCCTCTGTATGTAATGTAGCACGTACCTACTGTATAGACTTCCCATTGTATGTCGTTTTGGCTCATCTGTGCATTTATTTGTGTGGAACGGTGGAGAGATAGCGCCGCTTCTGGGCCTATTTTTATCACTACAGGGTTTCCTAAATGGTATCGATTGAAACGGATTCGCTCAGGTCAACCATCAACGGACCACTTAGCATTTATTTTCTCCTATCATTTATTTTTGCTGTGTTTGGCACAGCCCTGTTACGGATCTTTTTCAAAAAGCCTTGCTGAAAAAAAACCATTTCTGATGAAAGAAATGTACATTTTTATTTGAATACCAGTTTAATGTCAGTGTTACTCTGATTACAGTTGCTAATGTTTACAAATCGATGCTAATGTTAGCATTTTTGCTCAGGAGTACAATATATGCTAGCTGTTAGCATGTCAGGACAAATGTATCTTGCAGTGTATAATATCATAAAAAAACAAAACTTGAATTTTAATTTGTCTTTTCCTGTTTTTTTGTTTGAGTGACACACCATTATGGCTGAAAATATTTAAAATATGTTGAAAAAAGTCGAATTCACATGGTCGGAGCAATTAGCTTGATGATGTCGTTTCTACTGAGTCATGTGCTTCACTATTTTTTCCTCTACTCTAGAAGGCTAAAAGAAAATAACCATTTTTTAAAGGTTGTGTGTATGTTGAGAGACAACATAGGCATTCTCTAACAGAGAATGAGTAGTGGTTGTTGTATAAAAATGTGACAAAATAAGATTTAAATGATGTTTTCTGTGATTTTGTATTTCCAAAATTGGTCATCAAGAGTGAGAGAAGATGCTCAAGAGCTACTTAGTATTTGAAATTCCCCAATTTTCTGGAATAAGCACGGTGGGTGCCTGGGTGCCTCGCAGTTCCGGCGACCGGGTTCAAATCCGACCTCGCCTGTTTGCAGTTTGCATGTTCCCCCCGTGCCTGCGTGGCTTTTCTCCGGGTACTCCGGTTTCCTCCCACATCCCAAAAACATGCATGAGAGGTTAATTGAAGACTCTAAATTGCCCATAGGTGCGAATGGTTGTTTGTTTCTATGTGCCCTGCGATAGGATGGCGACCAGTTCAGGGTGTACCCCGCCTCTCGCCTGAAGAATCAAACCTTGAGGGGGTCCACAGCGGGTCCCGAGCACAGTGTTAGCGGGGCAGTGAGCCCCCCAAACCACCACTGCTCAGAGTGGACAGTTCAAACGGGCTCTTTTTGAGACACTCTTTTTTTCTTGTGGAAGATGTAGTGGTCCAGCCAGGAGAGTTGTGCCAACCCGTCAGAAAAAGTTATAGTTGAGAAGCACCACTTCCTTGTTTTGAGAATAAACGTCTCAATTGGTGCTTCTCTGGTCTTCATTCCACAACAAACGATGGAAACAATGACACTGTCAAGACATGAGCACCTTGAAGGGTCATGAGATACTTAAGAGGTGGTAAAATACCGCCTCCTGTTGGTTTGAGTGCTCCACTGCATGTTTGCATTTGACCATTTGGTCCAATAGCGTAAATGAGCAGTTCATAAAGCAGTTACTATTTAATCCTCGGAACTCACCATTGTATCTGCAAATTTGAGCTGAATCACTGGAAGAAGTCAGAAAGTAATGAAGCGTAACATTCAACTGTGAAAACAATTTTTCAATGTTCAAGAATGCAAGCAAATGGCTATCATTTGCGATCTCAGAGAATAATATATTTTACCTTTTGTCCCAGATGTTTTTGTTCAACATTTTATTTGTAAATGCATGCATTTAAAGCACTTCCTCATACTGGTATATTAATGTATAACCTTTATTAGCTCCACAACAGCAACATTTGCAAACTAACTAACAACTAGAAACAACCAAAGCAGTTCATTTAGGGCTGCGGTGGCACACGCTTTAGCACTGGTGGACAAATATATTTGTAAAGCACTGTATGTCTTCAACGTTTGATGAAATGCTATCTTTTAGTTTAGTTTTGTTTTATTTAACCCTAGAACACCAACGTCAGCTGATTTTCACCTCACCCACACAATTCTTGTCATGTGATTTTTTTTTTCCCCCCCAAGAGGCATGCGTTCGAGTGACTTTCACCCGATGTTAGTGATAGAGAGTAACATTTTACGGGTGGGATTTACCCAATGTTAGTGTTTGTGTGTTTAAATCAGGCGCTCTTGGCGCTTTTCCAGGGAGACAACATTCAGGCCGGCCATATTCTCTGTCCAATTACAGCCACAGCTGTCATCCTGTCACAGGCTTGGTTCCTCTGGCATGCCAACAAATGAGTAGCATGTAGCTAATGTTAATTTATATCTGCAATCGTTAGCTACGCAGATTTATTTTTTTCTACTAGAGTACTTGTACAAGTGCAGTTGTCGGACTCAGAGAAAGGGGGGGGGGGGGAAATGTCCAGAAAAATCAGTAAAATACCCGACTGTTTTTTTTCCTGAAAAAAAGGCATTGCCTCATTGGATATAACATTGCATTTCAATTTCTATTTTACATAGAAGAAAACGTTTTGTGAGACTTGTTTGCATATATCACACTTCATGGGGTGGGCAGGCACCTTTTATTTGTACAAACACCAATTCCAATAAAGTAGGGACATTGTGGAAAACATAACACTACCATATATCAACAACACCCATAAACGTTGCCGGCTTTTCTGGGCCCGAGCTCATCTGAGATGGACTGCGGCAAAAGAGAGAAATGTTTGCTGTGGTCCGATGAATCCACATTTTAAATAATTTATGGAAAACATGGACGTCACGTCATCTGTGCTGAAGAGGAAAAGGATCATCCGGATTGTTATCAGTACAAAGTTCAAAAGTTAGCATCTGTGATGGTATGCGGGTGTGTTAGTGCCCATGGCATGTGTAACTTGCACATCTGTGAAGCCATATTAATGCTCAAAGGTACATACAGGTTTTGGAGCAACATATGCTGCCATCCAAGCAGTCTTTTTCACAGATGTCCCTGCTTATTTGAGCAAGTCAATGGCAAGCTATATTCTGCATGTGTTTCAACCGTGTGGCTTCGTAGTAAAAGAGTGCGAGTACTAGACTGGCCTGCCAGCAGTCCAGACCTCTATCTCATTGCAAATATGTGCCACATTATATGACAACTAAGACATCAGACTTTTGCGCAACTTAAGTTGTACATAAAACAACAATGGGAACGAATTCGATCTACTAAGCTTCAACAATTTGTGTCCCCTTTTCCCAACCGGGGCAGCATGGTGGACGACTGGTGAGAACATCCGCCTCACAGTTCTGGCGACCCGGGTTCAAATCCGGCCTCCCCTCTGTGGAGTTTGCATGTTCTCCCCGTGCCTACGTGGGTTTTCTCCGGGCACTCCGGTTTCCTCCCACATCCCAAAAACAAGCATGGTAGGTTAATTGAAGACTCTAAATTGTCCGTAGGTATGAATACGAGTGCGAGAGGTTGGTTCTTTATATGTGCCCTGCGATTGGCTGGCGACCGGTTCAGGGTGTACCCCGCCTCTCGCCCGAAGTTAGCTTGGATAGGCTCCAGCATGCCTGGGACCCTCGTGAGGACAAGAAGTATGGAAAATGGATGGATGGATGTTCCCAAACGCTTGAGTGTTGTTAAAAGGAAAGGTGATGCAACACAGTGGTAAACATGTCGCAGGCATCAAATTCAAAATGAGGGAAGATTTGCAAAAAAACAAAGTTGACCAGTTTGAACATTAAATGTCTTTGTAATGTATTCATTTGAATATAGGTTGAAAAACATTTGCAAATGATTTTATTCTGTTTTTATTTACATTTCATTGGAATTGGGGTTTGTCTATAATGGTAAGCAAGTTAATCTTCCCTAATATGGACCCTGTGAAAGTACAAAAAAGAAAAAGCTCAGAATAAGTAAGATAAATAATCTTTATTTCCACGTCTATGTTTTATATAAAATGTGTCCACATTCAATATTAACAAGGCAATACAGACTATATTTTCCATTTTCAGAGGTAGACGTCAGGCTCTAGAGACTTCATTTTTCTTAAAATTGTTAAATGATCTTGATATGAACATTATCGTCCCACTACTGTTGGTAAACCAGGTTATCCGAGATGGCAGGAGTACCACGATGGTGTCCAATTTTTAAGGAGCGTCATGGGTCTCCAGAGCCTGCATCCACATCAAGCCCTTCACTGTACAGTCAGAAAACTTCATTACCCAGAATCCATTACTGCCACTTGCTCACTGTTAACCACAATTCCTACACAAATCATTTGACCATTCCCAGACCAACAAACTGAAATGATCAGTTAACCAGAGCAAGCAATGATTCTTGAGCTTGATGCCGTATTCTTCCCCTACAGTCCAACACAAAAAAAACCCACAAAAGAATGTAAACCCCTCCCCAAAAAGATAAATATCTGTCTAGTCTACAAAAACAGTAAGAAGTGCTGAAAGGGGAAAAAAGAAGTCATTCATTCATTGCTATCGCTCAAAACAATCTATATACTGTATAGGTTATTATTACAGTAACGTGACTCCATGCAATCATATATTCATCTTCTGTACAGAACTGAGGATTCAGTAGTAAATAACAAGCGTATACAGACCTCTGTATTGCCTGGTGGCCAGAGGTTGCAGAGCCATGGAAAACCAGGACACGGGAGCAGGTGGTTCTGAGCACACACTCCCCCTTGGTGTTCAAAACATTATTATGAAAGCTATTTTTACACATCTCGCGGAATTCATTGGGAACATTATCACCCTCTTACTTTTAAATCCAGCACTTTTTCTGTTAATGTGCGCAAGCAATGGGCAAGCGGACCAAAATAAAATAAAATAAAGCAAAAATCACTGGGACCTGGTCCACATTGCACCGGGACCTGGCACGAAACCAATAATTAAGAGATAAAACATACACTCTCAACCCTGCGTGTTCATTCAGTCAAATACATTATTTAATTATATAAAACATTACCAATTGAGTTGCTAAAAGACCGAGAACGTGGGAGGAGTGAAAGAGCAGCGCACAAAGCACACACACTCGAAAATGGGGGGGGGGAAAAAAAAAAAAAAAAATCAGGTTTTCCGTCAACATCCTGAGGACCAACACCTCCCTTTTGGGCCAAGCATCTTTTGAGTGGTAGCAGTGAGTATTACGCAGACATTCATTTTCACCACTTGTTCAAAGTGGAGGTGCAGTGGGGCTGTATAAGGCATGGTGTGATTTCATCTTTTCTGGAGAGACAAGCAGCCTACTTGCAGTTCTTTAACTCAGAGGCTGAAATATTTATTAGCTTACAGTAATATATACAGTACTCACAAAAATTTAGGGATAGTCGGCTTTCGGGTGAATTTTCAGGATTAACCTAAGGTGCTCCGTAACCTTTACAGGAGAAGTTAACGTGCTCTTCTCAAAACCTTTCAATCCGCATTTCCAACTGTTCGATGTTTCACTACTTTTTGCAGATCTCGGCAAAAATTCACAATATGTTTAATTCATCAAACCACCATACGTTTCCTGGTTCGATCAGAAGTGGTATTTAAACCGTCCTCTATGATGAAGAGGACCGTTTCAATACCAATTCTGTTCACATTTTGATATCGTGACATCAAGACAAAAGCTAAACAGTGGATCGATCGTACCTCGCCATCGCAGGCTTTCAAACGGGGTGTTCTCAGAGGAAAGTGGCCGCTAAGCTTAGAGAGGCACAGTGTCATCAGCAGGTTGCAACAGAGAGACGGAAAATGTAGCAGAAAGCCATAAAAGTGGACGTCCTGGGATACCGCTCGTTTGCTGTTTAAGTCTTTGCTAGAGAACAGCAACTTGTGCGAAAAGTACTGAAACATTGAACAGTTTCGAGATGGCCCCAAATACATGTAAAGGTTAAAGTACATTTTCACGCGAAAGTCGTGCGCTCACGGAATAAATTAAAAGGTCCGAATGACGACACCACTGATACGTTGGTTTCATTGCCGCTTGACGTTTGAGTTTTTTTATTTGACTTTTCATTTGTCGCCAAGTCTTTAAGGTGGGCCCGCAAGTAAGGCATTGGAGAAAGCGGACAAGCGGCGTGAAGCTATTCACGCAGACGGTGCGAGTGCAGTCAGAACAAGGACAGTTGAGCACTGTAACACCATTTGAGCTGAGGGGAAAGACGAAGAGTGACGACGAAGCTTGACTGGGACGACAACCGGATCACATTATCACACGACTGTGCTCCTAGAAAACTGATTTGCAGAAGCTCGGGCAGTACCACACATGCGCACACAGGTTTGGTAACGCTCTCAAGTGACCTGACACACACACACAATAGCTCAAGAGCCGCATTTAGCCACAAGCAACCAATCGGCAATCACCTTTCCATCTCTGTGATCATTTAGATTTTTCTTCTCTTTAACACCCCTCCAACCCCCCGCAAATTATTAATCCCCATTCCACTGCTCTCCTTTCTTGTCCAGCAAACGCACCGCTCAATTTGCACTACTGTACTGTAAGAACAACAACAACAAAATAACTGCAGACGTCTCAAACAGTTGCCCTCATTCACTCTCGCACTCAAGCCAAAGCGCGCAGCGGCTTTCTTCGTCGTGCACATGCGTTCTCACGCACGTCTCTTGACCGTGTCGTGGCGGTTCATCCAAAACGCAGGAGTAGGGAAGGATGAGTCGGGTGTTGCCGCTTGGAAAGGGAAGAAGGAAGGCTTGCGTCTAACTGTGTGAGCGTGTTTGAGGGAGACGACTTAATTCTGCTGCCATCTCCTTCTGTACTTGTTGTCATCATCACCTGCCAGAGCAAGAAAAAGCAACTTTAATTTAAAGCCGCAGGGTGTGAGCTGTCTACAGTAGTTCTATGACACAATCAAGAGGTACAAGGAGGTTTGTACCTTTCCATAGAAGGGGAGAGAAATATTTAGGCTGCATTAGAAATGCAGAGGAGGGAAAAAAAGGATAGTCAGTCAAAGGATGAAATTCTACTTGATTTAAACATCAGAAGAACATTCAATGGCTTTCAGAAGGACTATTCAGGAAAGGTTCCCTAGACCCTCACTATATCAAATATTGTTTCATGATTGGAAAAGATTGGAATTACCTTCAAGATGATTCCTGGAAATATATTTGAGTGCCTCATCAAGGAGGATGACAGGGATTGAAATTTTCAGGACCACGGTCCATTGAGACCATCGCAGAGGGGTCACCTGGAAGATCAGCTGAATGATAGAGGCAATGCAAGAATTAGATACTTGTGTGAGAAAACAGAGCAGCTGATCGACAGCGTCACTACGTTGAATGATTCACTTCATAAAAGTTGGCTTTGCTTATTTCTCTGAAGACGATGCAAAAGATTTCAAATAGATTTCCCTCTCAAAATGTCTGCGGCCACCATTAGGTTTGTTGTTTTGCAGTTGCAGTGCAGTAAGACCATACAGTAACTAGAATGTCACTCGGTTGAGGGCAGCCCTTATGCGAACAAAAGTAGAGCGTCAGTAAGTGCAGCGGCATTATGATTCTGCCGGTTGCAGGGTTCTAATCAGAGTGACTTGAGCTTGGGACCTTTATCCAGATGCTGACCAACACTTATTTGTGATTCCTTTTTGCTGACCAACCTTTCATGGGTTCTTCCTTGGCTCATGTGCCACAGCTCAATGAAGCTTCATGGTAATACATCTGCATCATCCTTCCAACTATATCTGCCCTTCTATTGACTGTTTTACTGTGCCATAATTTTTTTTTTTTTTTTTTAACTTTATTCTCTGTTACTTTCCCAAAAAAAAAACTCCCCTTTCCGCTGTTTTTGTGCTCAGGGCAATGCAGCAAAAGTATGACTTCGGTGCCATCTTGTGGCATCTTGGTTCCGAGGAACTATGCTAAAATGAACTGAGGAGCGTCATTTCGACAAAAGTGGTACTTTCCCAGCATTCTTTTGGCATGTTGGTGCAACCAGGCTGGCATTGCAAACGAGAATATGTTCTCAACTGCCTTCGACCCAGATCATTCCTGATATGATTTGAGCCAGATAATCAGGTTGTTTTTGTCCCGATTTTGCCCCTCCCGACCAAGGACGCCCAATGCCAGACGATCTTACGTCTTAGAAGATTATCCTTTGGTCTGAGGTGTGTTACGAGTGAATTTGTCCCGATAATAGGGTCTGAAATTTACCACCGAAAGTCTTCATGTGTATGGGGATAGGCGAGTCTGTGAATTGTGAAGTGAAACGGAATGCAGCCAATCAAGAAGCAACCTGACTGAGGAACAAGGAAGCGGCCGTAAGTAAAAGCAAACATGTCCTACGCGATGTCGTATTTTTGTATAACTGAGTTCACCAGACGGCAAGAAATATTTTCCAATTTTCTTTATTGAAACGACACGGTGGACGACTGGTTAGCACATCTGCCTCACAGTTCTGAGGACCGGGGTTCAATCCCCGGCCCCGCCTGTGCGGAGTTTGCATGTTCTCCCCGTGCCTGCGTGGGTTTTCCCCGGGCACTCCGCTTTCCTCCCACATCCCAAAAACATGCATGAATTGGAGACTCTAAATTGCCCGTAGGTGTGAATGTGAGTGCGAGTGGTTGTTTGTTTTTCTATGTGCCCTGCGATTGGCTGGCGACCGGTTCGGGGTATAGCCTCCAGCACGCTACACACAGTTCGACCGAAACTATTAAGTTCCTGGGCCCTCATTTATTAAAGAGTGCGTAAAATAGATCATAAGACTGCAATTTAGAATGTGTGTACGCACCCAAAAAAAATAAATAATAATAATCTGTATTTATCAAACGTGCAGGCACCTGTCGCACGCACACCAGTCAGCAATAAATGCAAAACAATCAAATGAAAAACAGTAAGTATGGTGACAGGTGAGCATGCCTTCTTGCGCCGTGTAACAACTGTATGTCGATACGGTCGCAAACAGAGGACCCATTGTAGTGGCTTCAGACCGAAGGTGGTGCCTCCACTTGTCTAACGATCTACGGCAATAACCTTCTGAAACTGGACGGACGAGTATTACGGGTTTGTATTATTTAAATAAAATAAATAGCCCACAGATCCCAGACAGAAACAACAACTGTCCAAAAGACAAGTGCGTGTACTTACTGGCATAGGCTCAACATAAAGGATTAAGAAGTGGAGGGAGAGAGAAAGGATGATGGCTCCCAGTAACCAAATATTGACCCAGGGAGGCATTCTAACAAGGGACTGGTTCTCAGACAAACTGTTGGGGGAGAAAGTGGTATCGATCAAAACGTGCAGACAACTTGACAGTAGAGACATACATGGACGTTTTTGCACAATTAAATATAGTAATTTCTATCTATTATACCTTCGTTGTCAGGCAGAAACCCCATATGTCCAAATATGGTCAATTTGATGGTTCCCCCCCCCCCCCTCCCCCTCCCCCTCCCCCCCACAAATCGCTACTATTGGTCTCTCCCCATGTTGTCTGTTATTTTTACGCATTATCAGCCAATTTAAAGTGTTGAAAATAGCTTGAGAACAAATTTGTTAACACTCCTGAATGCTCCACTGTCTGGGAACTGTTGTACAACTCTGTGGGAGACGTGTTGCATAAATTCACTTCCAAATACAAAGTCTGGATGTTTTATAGACAATGATGAGTGAAACTAGTTGGATTCGATACATTTGAGTAAGCCTGTTTTGTTAAAAATGGATAGTGTAACGTTTTGTTGCCAAATGGAATGGTAAGCCACCAAGTTAAGTTAGTTTATCGTTTTATATATAGCATCACTCGTGGCTGTAAGAGTTTGGAAAATTTGACGTAACACAGCCTTTTTGCTTTTGTGAAGTATAAAAAGCTTTTTTTTCCGCTCGGTAGGTTTGCCATGAGTGCAGACGACTGTGATGTGGAAGGTTGGGGCCCGGCCACTTATTCTGCCATGCCAATAAATTAGCATATTAAAGTACCAATTGAACATGATTTTGGGGTGATGGTGTGTTGATGCGCAGCGCTACACTGTAGGATAGCAATATAAGGTATACAATACTTGTTGCTAACTTGAACGCAGGAGTGTTTGATAACTCGAGCAAGATGGCATTTTTGTTTTGTTTTTGTTTGTTTCTTTAGAAGTTGTCATTTGCGATGCAAGGATTTTGACTTCCCTCTTCCAAGATTCTTTCCAAATAAGACAATACGGCTTGTTTCAATGGAGTGACACAAACAAGGACCTTCATACTCATTCTTTACCAACTTCCATTACTATTTGTCTTCCCAAAATCTAATCAAAGCACTATCAAGTTGTTTGTTCGTCAGTTCCTAATTTTTTATGGGTGTGTTGTTCTGGCACGGTACTCATGCGCTTATGCCTCCGGCGGATGTGTAATGCTTTCTCAAAGGAGTGGTGTCATGCCGGATGACAGCGTCCCTTCAATTACAGCCATGTGACAGCTGACATTTAAGTCTGACATTTAAAGATGATGATGACTGACCTGTTGAGCGCGTTGAACATTTCGATGGTGACTAGCACAGACAGGGCCATGGTGGTGGGGTAGCGGGATTCAAACACCTCGCAATCGATTCCCTGAAACACTGGGTTCTCCTCGGTGCACTGCATGAAGTGTCTCTGTGGAGAGACACACACAAGCTGAAGTGTGTGTGGGCGCACACACAAACAGGATGCCACTGGTATCTGCTGGACCTCAAAATCATATAACGAGGTGGCTACTCATTAATGGGGCACCGCTAGATGGTACTGTTTATCTTTTCACTCTAGTATGCATTTCATCCATCACCACAAAGGCTCGCCCAATCCAGAGGCAATGTCCCCGATGTCCATGCGATGTTTGAGAGGCATGACAACCCCACAGCTTCCAAAACCTTTAGGAACTCCAAGCATATCTTTTCCACTCCCAGAGCCCCGTCAGTGACCTCAAAACCCGACATAGGAGAGCCCAGCTCAGTGTCCCCGGGCTCTGCTTTCTTCTAACGAGGCATGAAAGTGGAATAGAGGAGGTCTTCGAAGTAGTCTCCCCACTGACCCACAACATCCCGAGGTCAGCAGCGCCCACGCCCACTATACACCGTGTGGATTGTTGCACTGCTTCCGCCTCCCGAAACACCCGAATTTCCTCGAAGCCGTTCAGGGGTCCTTCTCCGTGGTCTCAGCGAACCCATTCAGCGCCAGAGTTTATGCCTCAGCGATAATTCTGCTTGGGCTGCCGGTCCAATCAGCTGCCTTCGGAGTCCCGCAGGCCAAAAATGACTACTAGGACTACTTCAGCGTGACGGAATCTCTCACCGACGGGTTCAGAGAATGCTGCCGCGACAGGCATCGACCACCTTACGGTCACAGCTCCGGTCAGCCACCTCAACAATGGAGGCGAGAAACCTGGCCCACTCGGAGTTAATGTCCCCCGCCCCTCCCAGGACATTGTCGAAGTTCCGCTGGAGGTGTCTCCCTTGCGGATATGGACCAGGCTATAAGTTGGTGGATAAGGAGCCTCAGCTGGGCAAAAGGCAACGCAGACACTTAAATTAAGTCGGAACGTGCTCATTTCTCAACCGATTTTCATGACGATTACCGTTTTGTCAGTAGCAAAGCGTATGCTAGCAATACACAACATGTGAAAAAAAAGCCTTATCCTGTTGAACATTGAAAAAACGGTGGGGAAAATTCCGTTTGTGACTCACCAGCTGATAAAAAGACACTTGTGGCCCTTCTTCATCAAACAGGTACCACCACGTGGCTGCACTCACTGTCCCAAGACCCACATAGCCTAGGGGGAAAATAAAATAAAAAAATAAATCGCTTATCAGAGGTAACATTTCTACGAGGCTACAACAACTGCTACATATATATATATATATATATATTTTTATATATATATATATATATATATATATATATATAAAAATAACGTCTTGTTTAAGGCAAGCTCTGGATAAAAGGCCAGTGACGCACAGTACCTCCAATGGCCAAGTAGCGGAAGAAAAGCCATCCTGAGATGAGAGGTTCTTTGGGATTACGCGGAGGTTTGTCCATGATGTCCAAGTCAGGGGGGTTAAAGCCCAGGGCGGTGGCAGGCAGACCATCAGTCACCAGATTAACCCACAACAACTGGACTGGTATCAAAGCTTCGGGGAGACCCAGAATGGCTGTCAGGAAGATGCTACAGAGGAACAGACAAACATCAGAAAAATGAAGATGACTGTGGTATCGGAGAGTGACTTTCTTCCTCACCACACGACTTCGCCCACGTTGGAGGAGATAAGGTATCTGATGAACTGCTTCATGTTGTTGTAGATGGCTCTGCCCTCCTCCACAGCAGACACAATGGTGGAGAAGTTATCGTCAGAAAGTACCATCTCAGAGGCCGATTTGGCCACTGCTGTACCCGAGCCCATGGCGATGCCAATCTCCGCTTTCTTCAAGGCGGGGGCATCATTCACTCCATCTCCAGTCTGTGACGAGAAAAAGCGCTGATTTCGCAATCGCCGAAGTCGTCGTGCAGTTAGGAGTTGCCCTTCGCTCTATGCATCATACTGAGAGATGCTCCTTATATTTTGATCCTATGTTTATGTTTCTCTACTCAAAGACAAAATATGCTGTGATTGGCTGGCGCTTAGTACAGGGTGTACCCTGACTCCCACCCAGGTCAGTTGAGCCGGGTGACCTAAATGAGTTCAAGCGGTACACAAAATGGATGGATGGATGGAGTCAAAATATATAGAAAGAAAAAAACTGCTCACTGTACACCACTGCTAACTACAGCCACAACAATCCAAAAGATTGTTCATCAACGCTCAGCATTTCCATCCAGGTACAGACTATACTAGGGATTAATAATGTGGGCGCCTAGTTGATTCCTAGATTCCCCCCATAAATGTTTTTTTTTTTTTAAGATGAGAAAAATGAACAGTTATGTTTCGACAATCCTGTGAGGATTGAGCGAAAACTGAGCAAAGCGTGTACTCTGAGTTGCGCTAAACGCTGGAGTGAGTCCGACAGCTAAACGTCTAATATTGCCGTCTCACTGACGACCTCCTCTACGCCACCCATCCCATAGTCCCCCCTTCCAATCCGACTCAAACCTCTGGTTCTGAGACAGATAGCAAGCAACAGAGCGGGCAAAAGAGGAGAGCTTCAGAGGAGGACTGCAACATGTCCCGCATCACTGAACTCTTGTCAGGCTTTCGTTTCCGAACGCATCTTTGGAGGAAGCAGACACTTCCTATCATTCCTATCTGGCAACAGGCAAGGGAGATACACTTTCGTACATTTATGCCATCAGATAAGTATAGCGTACAGTATATCAGATAGCGACAGCGGAATGCAGGAGGGATAGCAGCATCAGTAAACGGTGGGCCATCTTAGCAGCGTGACGCCAGAAGAGAAATGTGACACATTAACCAAATGTCTACGATGAATTTCTGCCAGCGTTTCGTGATCTTATTTTTTTTGCAATTGTTTTGATACGAGACCAAAACAGGTTCGGGCATACTGAGTCCTGTTCTTATGGTGGCAAAATCCTTCGCTAATGCAGTAGTAAATACTTTTTGGAAAAACCCTTCTCGGCCATCAATATAAAACAATGAATAAATATGACTACAAAACAGTTGCGCATGCCATTCGTTGTGCGCTGGGACCATCGTCCAACTTGGACCCCCCTGTGTCTGCTGACGGACATTTGTATGCGTCAAGCAAAAATGATCTCGGCCTTAAGGTACCTTACCATTGCGGTTGGTACCCGAGCTGCAGGCTGCCAAAAGTAGGCCAAATCCATCACGTTTGCCACTGTAAAGAACTGAACTAAACATCACTGGGAGGAAACGGCCCACAGTCATTTCCGTCCTTCTCCTCACCATGGCAGTGATCTCGTCGAAGGACTGCAGGAATCCAACAATCTTCGACTTGTGCGCTGGCTCCACACGTGCGAAACATCGCGCGTGTTTCACTGCTCCTTTCTGGGCTTCGGGGGCCAGGTCATCGAACTCTCGGCCGGTGTACGCCTTTCCCGTCACGTCGTCCTCCTCGCCGAAGATGCCGATGCGCCTGCAGATGGCCACCGCTGTGCCCTTGTTGTCCCCCGTGATCATGATCACACGAATACCTGCCTCGTTGCAGAGTTTCACCGAGCCTATTACCTCCTTCCTCGGCGGGTCCAGCATGCCCACACAGCCAATGAATGTGAGGCTCAACTAAATGGAAACAGAAGGAAGATAATGGCAATAATAATAATAATACATTATGGCCGCCAAGTACAACCGGCGAGGATAAACACCTGTGGTTATCACTGTTCTTTATCTTTTTTTTTTTTTTTTTTTGCTCTTAGAACAAAGGCAAAAAACAACAACAACAACAACAAAAAGAAAGATCCTCTTCTCAAGTTAATATTTGTCCATTTCATAAATTCCACGCCAATCGCTACGTTTCTCCTCGATTGGCGTTTTACACGTATTGCAGAGCAGTGATTCAATGGCAAATACTGCTCATTCGGGGTCGTCTGACATGTGCCCGCGTCCGTCTTTCATCAGCACCGGCGGGTCGTTTGCCATTCAAATGTTTTCATTGGCCTACGCGCAGTTAGGATGGAGCCCGACGAACTCTGCCGAGCAGCAAGTGATGATTCGAGTTGCTTTTTGCTTAAAATTGTGAAGTTTTAGAAAGAATCATCAAATAATTACACTGTGCAATTGATTATTGCAACTCAAAGATGAATTGGATTATTCATTCAAATAATAAGCACATCAGCCAGTACTGATATCTTGGTATCTAGCCTTGAGTTTAATTTGTGAGCCACAGATTGCTTCCATATGAAAATGACTAATACGAATCTAATTTCAAGTCAAGAAAAGTTCGCCATGTTTTGTGTAGTTTCCACAACCACCTACCTCATAGTCTACAAACTTGCCGGAATTCTCCAAATCCATGTCCTCTTTGCGCGGCGGGTTGTCGCGAGTGGCCAGAGCGAGGCAGCGCAGGGTGTCCCGGCCTGTGCCCCAGTCGCGGACCTTGCACATGAGCTGGTCACGCAGCGCGGGCGTCAGCGCCACCTTGCCAGTTCCCACACGCACGTACCGGCATCGCTCAAGCACACTCTCTGGAGCACCCTGTTGAAAAAGACTGCAATTGACTCGACGTGCAAAAGGAGACATTCGAAAGTCACAGGAATCATGTTATTCTTTCGTACCTTGATAAACATCTTGCTCTGAGAGCCGGGCTTGACTGGCGTGCAGTAGACCGACATGGACTTGCGGTCACGAGAGAACTCCAACGTGAACTCCTTCTTCATCAGCTGCCTAATCACCTGATGGTGCAACAGGCAAAATGGAAGGACAGCAATGAAGGAAATAACACAATAATATGCCTTTTACTGCTGTCCGTAAACTTCTACTCAACCTAGGACAAAGACAAGCATCGGCGAGGCGGCCGAATATCGTACGGCTCAGAATCACTTTTAGCGAATGCATTTGGAAGAAATGTCGAAATGGACTCACTGATTCCATTGATTTCGCATCGGGTTTGGTTCTACCAGTAGATGTCCTCCGAGGTTACGCTCTATAATGATTGTGATGACGAGGCGCTATGAAACCGGTTTTATAGAAGTTCCCTCCGACACACCTCGGTCTGTATTAACAGCACAGCGTTATCGTTATCATGATTGTTTTCATCATCGGGGCAACACCCCCGTCTCAATTGCGAATGCCAGAAAAGGCGGGATAGCGGCGTGAAGCTTCCCACTCAAAGTCGCCCGCCCTCATTGCGCAACGTGGCGAGTATTTTCTGTTCCACAAGATATTTGCGCTGGCATCGCCATGAATCATCCCGCTTTGTAAACGCGAACACGATTCGCCGCTATCCCATCTTTGCCAAAGCAAAGCTTTCTGCCAGGTGTTCTGCGACGCCTCCGGAGCGGCTGTTTTGTGGCAGAGAAGCTTTTTTTTTTTTTTTTACCCATTTTGTCACACTGGAGGCAACACGGGTGGAAAACATGATCTTCCTAAAGTAATTCAAAAATAATACCGTTTTTACATTTCTCAAAATAAATTCCACTACCAGTATATTTGTATACTGTATATACTGTAGAAGCTCTATGTATGTAATGATTTTTTTTTTTTTTTTTTTTTAAATACTAAAATATAACTATTGTTATTCATGCATTTTACCCAGCAAAAAAAAAAAAAAAAAAAAAAACTATGAAAAGCACATTATTATATAAATAATGGTTATTTACTAACAAAAAATATGGGAAAAGCTGAATGTTATGCTGGATCAATTTGTGAGCTCACCGAGTCAGATGAAGTTTGGGTATGAAAAGGTGATTCGAGTTTGCCATTTGTCATTCTAATGAATAGACATGACGACGTTGTAGCTCATCGCGCCTTTGTACGACTTTTGTATTTGCGCTTCCTCGCGAGGCTCACCGAGTTGCAGGCCCCGGCACGCTCCACCTTGCCCAGTCCGGAAAGGTCCGTTTTGAAGACGTTCATCTTCTCCACCAAGGTGATCAGGGCAGTCTCTGTGGCTTCGCCCACCTTCTCGTACATCCCTCTGGCCTGGGAGGAAACGGACAAGCACGGAGATGAGAAATGGATCGACTGGGACAGTTGGCAAACAATCTGTACAGCGGCACGACTCGCATTGTCAGGTTGCTGCCGGTTGATGCGCACTCGCGAGAGCTCGTGCGGTTTGTTCGAAGTTTATGAGGAATTTGCAATGACGCCCATTAGTGGGAGAGAATGTGAATATGACGCTTCTTTGATTTGTAACCCGGGCTAATTTACAGGACATCATTAGCTGGTGGAAAAGGACGGCATTGTATTGTAAAAGCGCGTCCTCGGTAGTGGGATGGGAAGTAGCAGATTGAAGTCATCATATTGTTTTTCAAAATCACATTGCGACGCGTACTGCACAGGTGAGACATTGTATTATTCATTCATATTGCAAGCAGTTCTAAAGGTGAACATGATGGCAATTTGACTTTTTAATTCTTTGTATACTAATAGCGGGATCTCTGTAGTTTCTGCCCACCACCCAAGTGTGGAATTAAACAACAACAAGTGGTCTATTATATTAAATTAGCCATCGGTGCTTTTGTGTAAGCACCATTCATTCGAAGTCTGTATGCAGAGGAGTAAACGTCTCCTGCTCTGCAGGAAGTCGAGTCGCTGGAGGACTCCAATAATGCCACAGAATGTTGCAGAACCTTTTTGTTTACAGTCCGTCAAACAGTGCACCACTGCGTGCGCTCCAAAAGGATTGCTTTGCGCACTGCGACCTTCCTTCGGGCATCGCTCTCAATCACATTACGTCACATTGCATGACTAAGCGCTGGATAGTCAATAATTCAGCCATCGTCTTTGTTGTCAGAACATTGCCAAGGACAATATTCAGATGATATTCACCCCCGTGGTGAGTCATACCAGCGAAGTCTCTTTAAATGGTGCGGCAAAGTGGTGTAGGGGAGAGGAGGCACTAATGGCCAATCATTTGTTTGCGTGACAGGACAAAAGCAATAAAACTCCTCGCCCCCCCCCCCCCACCCCACCCCACCCCTTCAAGTACTCAGCTGCTCCCACTCAGGTGTTTCGTCACCTAAAAACATATTAAAGTGGTGGCATAAACATCCGTTCATCAGGAGAGGACCAGTGAGCTGGGGAGGATCCATGCAATTTAAGGAGAGTGATCACTGGCGTCTTTCGTCAGCGTGGTTACCAAGATACTGACAAAGAGGTGAGAAAAGCAATTCCAGGTATTCGGATAAAATTAGCGCTCGGACAAAAATGACACAAAGCAAGGCTACACAATGCCGTCTGTGCTGCTTTGACGAGTCGGATGGCAACAGAACTATATTTGGTACGCGTGTGGCGTGTGCGTGTGTCTTTAATGACCTCATTGTAGTCCAATGAGGAGTCATTGCACATGGAACACACGGTGGCCAACTCCAAAAGTCCATCATAGTCTCCACACTGGACTGACCGGTCTCCTTTCAGTCTGCAGGAGAAAACAGACCAATATGACGCACGATTCGAAAACACGAGGGGAAACACTTCACGGTTCGCCACACATCAGGCACTCATTAATATTGATGACCGAGGAACAATTTCAGCTGTTCAGCATTGCAGCGCGGAGATGCAAAACAATACGCGTGTGCACGTGTGAGATTGCAAGAGTGCGTGAGTGTGTGTGTGTGTCTGTGTGTGTGCTCTCAGGCAAGCAGCGCTTGGCTGCGTGACGACCGTGCGTCCTTTCCCAGCCGTTGCTCGCGAAGCTCCCACACGATAACCCACACTGTGCTGCTATGAAAGCCACAGGTTCACGTGGAATCCCATTCGAAACAAACACCGCGCAAAACACACTTCAACATCCTCTCACGCCTCATAAACGCCACTTTTTTTTTTAAACACTATGCAAGTACATCTTTTTTTTTTTTTTTTTTTTAATTTTAAGCACATGAAAAAAAATGATAAAAAGGCATTCAATTTGACATGTTTTAAGGATCGTGGAACTCTATAGTGTCCAGGAAATTAAACGACATAAACAGAGAACTCTTGCATTCATTGATCTTTCCAGACTTTAGCACCGTTTTTGCGGTTCTGTATGCGGTGAGCAAAGATACACTTCATTCAACCTGGCTCAAACGCACTCGAAGCTCATCGTGTCTAACTAACTCACATTTGCCCTTCAGGTGCATACGTGGATCCAGTTATGGAGAACTCATGCAGGGTGCAGCTTGAATCCTGCACTTTGTCTATCACAAACATCTGGAGAGGAGAGAGAGAGAGAGAGAAAAAAATAAGAGCAAAGTCATTCGCGGAGTTCACGCGTTTGTGTGAAAACGTGCTGCTTTTTCACCAGGCAAAATTAGTCACAAAGAAGCATGAAACTGAGCTCATTCTTAACTGCAAAGGAAGCACCGTCACTTGGAATAGGACATGCACAGATGGTGTGCTAAAGGACTTGAAATAGATTGATACTTTCTTGAACGCAAACCTCTGTCATTGTACAAACATGATGTCACAATCCATATTACGATGACGATGACCATATGATTCCGGTTATTCCCAAAAGAGGGACAAGCCTCAACGAGGGCTGTGAAGAGACGAAGAACCAGAAGACGCCAGTAGGAAAACTCCAGTGGCTTTTTTCCCTAATATGTTTGTTCAGCATGACCATAGATGCCGTCGTTTGTCATCAAGGATAAGCCAGAGTGGGTTTTTTCTTTTTTCTTTTTTTGGGTTACATTGTACCAGTATAATGGTCACCCATGATTACAAACGTTGAAGAAAGGGAAAAAAAAAAAAAAAAAAAAAGGTGTGATGCATGAAGCAAAACTTCAAGGCAAATCGCATTTGTAATTCATAATAGGATTGTTTGTGTACAATTTGTGCTTGACCTGAGATTCCACATTTCATCTTTGAGTTCACTCACAAATCACTCCGAAGGTGTTTTCATGTCAACTGAACGCTGGCCATTGGGAATCCGAAAAAAAAACGGCCTCGCTTGTCGGTTTCAATTTAAAGAACGAGACCACATGAAAGTGCACTGCGTCGACACAGTGACATCACCACTGTGGATGACTGATGACGGTTGGGGAAAGTCCGCAAATCCTTTACTCACATCTTTGATTTCCACCCGCTTACAATTTCCGAACATGCTTGGGGGGGGGTGGAGTCACACATCATGTAACGCCTCATCAGTCACACACACACACACACACACACACACACACACACACACACACACACACACTTTTGTGCAACATAGATCAAGTCTAGGAAAATAGGACACTTAGAGACTCTTGCATTAATTAGTTTTAGTTAAGTTTCTTACTTTCTTGAATCTTCAGCCTAAAACCCCTACAATAGGTTCGGTAGCTTGATTGGCAAGGCACTTGTAATCCGAATTTGGCAATTGGTGCGCTGGCTGGGAATTGAAAAACCAGAGCATGTCGTGGATGTGTTTTTGGGCGGGGACGGGTCAACGTTCCTAAAAATTCCCCCCCCCCCCCCCCAAAAAAATACTAATAAATAAATTGCAACCTTTTGTATCTTGGTGAAAAGGTACAGTGTGTATTTTAAACTATAACACACTAAGTCACATCCCTTGGAAACTTGAGAAGAAAGCGATTGGTAAGTTTATTACGCAATACCGTAAAAGTGCAAAGAAATGCACAATTTCACTGTCGCCACACTACTTTTGTTATTTTCCTCTGTCAAAAGTGTATTTGATTGTTGTTACTTTTTTGTTGACACATTAAGAATACAGTTTTACTGGCGTGTTAAACGCGCAGTACGTTGTGGGTTAATTATTCATCCCGAAGTGCGCGGTCATAAATCGGTCACGGAGCATAAGGACTGACTCACTGAAGGATTTACAATAACTTAGCTGCAATAATATTTGCAACACCCGGAGTCCGGACCGCGAGCTGGTTGAACGCGCTTGCACGGCTGACGTCACGTCGTAAGGAAAAATGTTTTCTCGCTCTTCGCATCGAAATGATTGCGGTGGGAGCAATGGTGTGTGCGTGTTTGTGGGCGTGTCCAGTTGCCTTCGTGGACCACAGTCGTCATCCGATATTTATCTATCAATGAGCTAAGAGTCTTTAGAGAAGTGCACTGAGAATGGTGTGCTTGTTTCCATTTATTTCGGTTCACGTTGATGACATCATTCTGCGTACATGACCAAGTAACGGGTACGGTTAAGTGAGTGCTTTTTTTTTTGTACTCTGGATAAGTGATATTCCTGCCACTTGGCAGCTGCTGAAAGTAACTCCAAAGTGACTTTTTTTCCTCACTTGGTTACTTTTGAAATCAAGGAATCAGTAAAGTAACCAAGTTTCTTTTCAGCTCGAGAAATGATTAAAGTCGCTAACCAACTGACTTCCAGGTGAATACAAGCCTTGCATTCATGCCTTGAGGGTGTAATGAGCCTTTTATTGACACTGCAATCATGGCAGTTGTATTTGTTGTCGAACTGACGTACGTACTATTGAGCGAGAGTAGTTTCTCAAGACAAGACAAGAGCATCAACGTGTCAGAAAGACCGTGCTGGTTGAAATTGCAGCTCTGCCTCATGTTGCGGACAGACGGTATGAGTACGCGCCCTTGTTCCCCCGTCACGGAGTCTCGGGAGGGCCTTTAGGTGGACGCGGGGTCAATATTTGCCAACGTCAGCTGGGTTAAGTCTTCCTGTGCCCGGGACGGTTTAAAGGTTTGCGGTGAAGTCACTCCTTCACATCCGCCACGTTCGAGGGAACTCCCTGCAGCTACACACGCACACGCGCACGCACACACGCACACGCACCGCATGTGATCATGCAAGTGGGGGTATGTGTGTGGTCAGGCGCGTATACAACATGAAAAACATTTCTCTGCTGAGCTTGCAGGGTGTTTTACGGCCATAAAGAACATAGGCAAAGGAGCGGTTTGTGAATAAGCAAAACTGCTAATCACCCTCGTATAGCTTTTGCATTTTTGATGTGGGTCTAAATCTCATTATTGCTAAACCCAAGACAACCGGTGGCAAATCTACTGCCCCACTCGCTCGATTGCCCTTACTTTCAATGTACATTATTTTCCATTTAATGCAGCGTCATGATCCAAAATGAAACGTATGCATCTTCTCAAAATAGTTACAACGTAGTTTCTGTAATTCCTTAGAGTGCATTCGTCACATTGGATGAATTGGTTAAGGTCCTTTTGCGTTTGTGCATCATGGAAATAAATGATAAGCCATGAATGGAATGGTAACTGAAAGGTCAGCTCAAGATGAGGTTAAGCCCACAACGCAGGGGATCAAGGGATTTTCCCCCCCCCCCCCCCCCCGTACACAGAGCAGAAGGATTGTAAATGACAGTAAATTGGGAGGAGTCGAGTCATGACAGCACTGTGCAGTTATCTCCAACAATCCCAAAAGCTAATGTAAATCCTGCAAAACACGATGAGCACTTTGCGCGCCGACCAGCGAAGAAATAAAGATAAAGTACGCAGGGAAACAAGAAATCTGAACTGTGGCCACTTGTATGAATAATTTAGAATTCCCCACATGACCTCAGAGAAAACTTTTCCTCTCTATGTAATTGTATGACTGTCTATGTGGTATTGGCAAACATGAACCCGATTTTTTTTTTTTTTTTTAAATGGCATCTTGGGTGGATAATAATTATTGAGTGGATATTTCAAATGATCATAGTTTTGTTGCTGTGCTGGTCACTAAATGGAGTCTGACTTCCACGCAGGCCACGTGGGATCACTTCCCGCCGAGTGCAGCCGTGAATGTGTGTATTTATCCTTCGGAGCAAATCGAGGCATCCTATAGAGCCACTGAATATGATAAAGACACATGAGATAGTTGTCGGTTGTCAGTGAAAATGAGTTTGACACATTTGCTACGGCGTAACATCCCAAATCAATCAACCGCATATTTTGCAATTACAATTGGCACTTACTCTGCAAACGGACATTTGGTTGGTGGTGAGGGTCCCCGTCTTGTCAGAGCAGATGACAGAGGTGCAACCGAGGGTCTCCACGGAGGGCAGACTGCGCACGATGGCGTTCTTCTTGGCCATGCGACGGGTCCCGAGGGCCAGGCAGGTGGTGATGACGGCAGGCAGGCCTTCGGGGATGGCGGCCACAGCCAAGGCCACCGCTATCTTAAAGTAATAGATGGCTCCCCGCACCCAGGAGCCGCCGTGGACGGGGTCTCCGAAGTGGCCGATATTGATCACCCACACGGCCACGCAGATGAGGGAGATGACCTTGGAGAGCTGCTCGCCAAACTCGTCCAACTTCTGCTGCAGCGGCGTCTTATCTTGTTCCGTCGCCGCCATCTGATTGCGGATTTTGCCAATTTCGGTGGCGACGCCAGTCGCCACGACCACACCGATAGCCCGACCGGCCGCAATGTTGGTGCCCTACGGAAAATAACATCAACAGTGTTGATGGAAGGTTGACTTTTCCCCTCCTTTTAATCAATCAATCGGCCAGGAAATTCTTTGACCTGAATCGTAAGCATAAACGCATGCTTGTTCATGTAACAAGACACAAATTGCTTATTTGTGGTATTTGACATCATTCTGGAGTCACTGACTTGAATATTGGTTTACTTCACTCAATTAATGTATGAATAGTTGTCTGTCTCTAGACGTGCCCAGTTAGTGACTGGTGACCGGTCCAGGGTGTGGTGGGCCATCCACCCAAACCAGCGGTAGAGGAAATTGATTGACGGATGCCACCATTCTACCCATTTACAAACATCTTTGAAGGGGGGGGGGGGGGGGAGCTACAATCATGACGGACAGTTTCTCTTAAAGTGGAATTTAAAAAGGCCAAAAAGACAAACGAGCTTTCACACTGCCGCCGAGAGCGGAGTCAGGTGAGGGAACCGTTGCCAACGCCATCTACAGTCAGGGATCATTTCAGTCGACAGCTAATCCGAGTTGTTACTCATATGATGAAAGATCAATTATGAAGCGGTGTTCAAACGTGCATGACAAATCGTAACGCAAGAGTCGAATACTGTATGCACCGAAACCTACAACGACGAACACTGTAGAAAAAGCTATCCCTGGCGGGATAAGAGCGCAAAACGACCTGCTGAGCTACGCATCGAAGCGTCAGATTCACCACCGACGTGCTGGAAATATCACTTTTCTTCAAGTTCAGGCTTGTTCAACACGCGTGTAATGAATAGCGCTGAGTGGATTTTGACGTAGCAAGCCTTAATCCCACTTGAAGAGCAATGAGAACAAGTCGACGTCGACTGGGGGGGAGAACGAGAGCCGCGACTGGAGACGTAGCTGACAGATGCCGATGTCCTTTTCCCCCCCCCCCAATCGAGCCTTTCCAAATTGGAATCATTTCGACATTTTTGGACTGATAAGTCTCATATTATTTCATTACCGTCCTCCTTTTCTACACCGACACACAGAAGTTGGACTCGGAGCAGAGATTGCAATGGAAATAATTCAGGGGTTGGTGCTCACAGAAAACAACATGTTCTTCTTGTCTTGATTGACAGCTCTGGGGTCAGGAACTGGGTCAGTGTGTTTGATGATGGACACGGACTCCCCTGAAGAAAAGATTGCACGGGAGGAAATGCGTAAATTACAACAATCAATTCAAGATGCAGGCAAACGTAAATACAAACAATAACCGAGAAAATGTTACCTGTGAGGATGGATTGGTCCACTCTCAAGGTGGTGGACTTAATAGAGGTCACCCTGATGTCCGCCGGAACTTTGTCCCCGACTGAAATGAAAACGTCACTTATAAAAATGGAGTATACGGAATAGTTTGCAAGTTTTAGGCCAACGCAATAAACCACCACCAGGAACTTTTTTTATTTTATTTATTTATTTTTTTTTAGCATTTATTCGCATTTATGTATGACAGCAGACGGTAATTAAGTTCTAACAGGAAAAAGATGAACGACACTTCAAAACTCAGCGTGATGCAATATACTCGTCTTCTTTATCCATCCAACCATTTTCCAGACGGCTTATCCTCACTAGCGTCGCGGGCGTGCCGGAAGCCCGTCCCCCGTCTCTTCGGGCGAGAGGCGGGGTACGCCCTGAACCGGTCGCCAGCCAATCGCGGGGCACGTTTAAACAAACAACCATTCGCGCACACATTCACACCTACGGGCAACTTAGAGTCTTCAAAAATCAACCTACCACGCATGTTTTGGGGATGAGGGAGGAAACCGGAGTACCCGGAGAAAACCCACGCTGGCACGGGGGAGAGCATGCAAACTCCACACGGGCGGGGCCGGGATTTGAACTCGCGTCCTCAGAACTGTGAGGCAGATGTGCTAAGCAGTCGTTCACCGTGCCACCTTTGTCTTATATATATATGATAGACATTATTTTAGTTATTATTGTTGGTTTTTTTTTTTTTTTTTAGAAATCATCTCATTAATGAGCTGCCAGCGCTTCATAGCATTAATCACAACATTGACTTGATTGAGCCATCGTAAAATCTGTCTCGGAGGGGGTAAACAAAAGCCGCGAGAAAGAATACAAGAGCGACTGTTTCCGCCTCTCAGTGTGGCACCTACGGGAGATCGAGACAAAGCGAGAGAGGGCGGAGGGTGCAACGTGGGTTGTGTTTGTGTGGGAGACGGCCGCGGGCTTCAAGTTGGCCAAGGCCGGACTGGCCGAGGGCAGGAGAGAGAGAACGCCTACCCTCGTACCTCCTCTGCTCTACCAGACTCTTTTTCTTTCTGCAAGGCACCTTACCTTGGTCATGCTGTAAAACGGGCATTACTTTACAAACATAGCCTGCGAGTGGCTGTCAGAAAAATGTACCACATTTTCACAATCCAATTCTTTGCAATAGAATAGCAGCCTCTGAAATTCTTAAAAGGATAATGCTCAATAGATGGTGTCAAGCGGTAACAATGTAATTATATGGTCATTACTGTCGTCGCTAGTATATCACTGTTCGCTTTTTGCAGGTTCAGTGCATTGCATGTTTACCTTTTTTTGTTTTTTAATTATTATTTGATCTTTAATTCTAATCATATCGCAGATTATTCGTTAAAATACCGAATTACATTCAATTTCACAGATACTACGGTGTTGCAAATGAGGAGGGCAACCAACCCCGAGTGGACAAAACTCATACTCGCTCCTCACATGCATATATTGTGGTATTGTATGAAGCTTTAAAATCTAGACGAATCATAAAAATCAATATTACGGTTGCTATGGAATATAACCCCTGCGATGAACAAGGGATTACGGTATTTGAATTCTATTTTTACTGTATTGAACTATGTAGTTAAATGACTTTTTCTAACTCGGGACACTCTTTCCACGACTATATGGCATTCCTTTCTGCGCACTAGTAGAACGACCAGAGGACACGAGTAGACGAACTGCATTTTACCAGCGAGACAAAACTGCGCACTAGTTTACATCAGTACACTACTAGTACTAGTAGTTTAAACACAATTTTAAAACGTCACTCGTAGTAATAGCAGAACACGACTGTCAACTAGTGCCCAGTTTTGCCTCACTAGGAAAATGCAGTTGTTCTCCTAGTGTGCTGATACTCGTACAGTACAATTCAGCACATGACTAGGATCTTGAATAAACGCGCAAATGGGTGACCGTAGCCCTCCGCATCGCCACCACACGCAAACTACACCCACAATTGCAAGCAATGTAGAATAAATATACGTCATTGACTTTGTGAACTCCAACTGAAGATCGTCATCTTTGTAATCACAAAACGTCCGAGACGGATCTCGCGGTCTTTTGGTGAGATCATTCAGGTGTACCCAATGACGTGTCCAATGAAAGCGTCTGCAGAAAAGCAATTCGCAATTCGGCGAGTGGGGCTTGCCCTCCGCATTCGACACAAGTGGACTGTCAGAATCGAACTCTTGCATAATAAATTGGCAGACTAAATGTGACTTGTGACAGGGAAAAGCCCAGTGCGGGTTTCCATCGCTTCAGACCTTCTGTAAACTCTCACACAGTCCTGACGCCGAGACCACTGCCGTCACTCCATTCAAAACCTCAAGGAAAGTTCCAGCGGAGGCGCAAAACGCAAGTGTGTCATAACGGCGGTCAGCATCGCCAGCGACGTACCTAACGAGAGGGCAAGTACCCTGCAGGGGTGGAAACTTATGTAAATATATTTATTGTACTGCATTTTCGCTCCTGTGAGGGCCTTCGTGGTAAAATAGTGTCCTTTTCCAACACCTCCATACAGTTGATTTTACCCTCCTCACTTCACGTTCCAGTGGAACCGCCTCCGGGTAATCTGAGGTCAAGGAAAAGCCTGCAAGTTCAATGAAGTCGAGGAGGATACAGATTTATTTTCTTTGTCAACGCACCGATTTACGCGAGAGGGGCTTCACACGGGACGGCGCCTTCGGGCAGAAGTGCGCAGATATCTTCTTACTGAATGCATCAGACTTTTTAAACTCCGTTCAGTGCACGAGATACGACACACACCGCTGCACAGGTTCGAAAAATGCGGACAAATGGTCGTGAAAAAAATGAAATAAAATAAAAAATTCTCCTCCAAATTCTAAGGCTCCAAAGCTCGTAAAAGTTGGAATTCAACAATACATGATGCCTATTACGATATAAAACACTCATACTCGAACACCCTAGAGAATCTCATTAGACCATTGTTGAAAGCATACATTTCTTTTATCATCATTACATTTTCATGTAAATATTTTACATTTTTTTCCATCGTAACCACAACGTTAGGAAGAATATCATATTTTTCCCAACTTATATGTATATTGACTTCTTGTATACCTTCATGGATGTGGATGTAAGAAGAGGCATACACCTAAAAGACCGCAAATTTGCCGCTCGGGACTTTGGAGGATTTACGACGGCGATACGACGCTGTGTAGGACTGCTGAGACAGTTCGACACAGCGGTCATCGAATCGGTCCCGTGTTCTTCCATCGCAGTCTGGTTCGGCGCCGCAACAAAAAAGGACAAACTCCGACTGCGACGGACAATCAAAACTGCTGAAAGGATTGTCGGTACCCCCCTACCCACCGTTGAGGACTTGCACGCTGCCAGAACCAAGACAAGGGCGTGCAAAATCCTCTCGGACCCTCCGCGCCCCGGTCACCGGCTCTTCCGGCTCCTTCCCTCAGGTAGGCGCTACCGATCAACGCAAACTAGAACTAGTAGACATTCCGACAGCTTCTTCCCTCTTGCGATCAACTTCTTAAACAACTAACCTATAATTCCATGACAATAAGATGGCAATTTTCTGACTTGAGTTCGTGGTCACATTTCTGTGGGGCCAATGATGTATTACTCGTGCACTCACTGTAGTGGTCTCGCCACGCTGCACTATTTGCATATACTGGCCACTCGTGCCAGAGTAGCATCTGCTCCATTTGCACACGGATCGAGGAGTATCTGCAACATTCGCACAACCGACATTGTCCCAGATGATCGCGCTACTCGTCACTTTAAACCGCATACGCTCCTTGAAGTCTCGGCGCCCTTTGCGCAATGGTCATTGCGCCGGACTATTGCAATATTAGTCGTTCGAACTGCTCTAAGTGCTAGAGGACTCTGCATCTTTTTGCACAATTGTTTTTTGTCAATGTCTTTATGTCCCCAAAGTGTTCTGTCAATTGACCGTCTGTCGTACTAGAGCGGCTCCAACGACCGGAGACAAATTCCTTGTGTGTTTTGGACATACTTGGCAAATCAAGATGATTCTGATTCTGATACCAAGCTGTACACTGACTACTTTACAATGTAGCAAAGTGTCATTTGTTCGGTGTTGTCCCTCGAACAGATTTCGTAAAACACAGTGGAACCTTGATTTAAATGGACACCAATTTAACGGACTTCAGATTTAACAGATAACACAGAGAAAACAGTGTCCAACGACACTCCGACTTGATTCACCGATCTTAAATATTTAAACAATCATCAATTAATTATACTTTTTTTTTATCCATCAATCCATCTTCTGTACAGCTTGTCCTCATTTGGGTTGGTCAGGAGAGTGAGCTGGAGTCTATAGCAGCTGACTTTGTGTGAGAGGGGGTGGGGGGGTCGACCCTGGGCAGGTCACCAGTCACTCCCAAGACACAAAAACAACCATCCAACACCTATTGACAAACTAGAGTTTTCAATCAACCAAACATGCATGTTTTTTGGGAATCTGGGAGGAAGCCAGAGTACACGACTTACGATAAAAGACAAAATACATTTCATTTCTCGACCCAGAAACCTCACTTCTCCCTTTTCTGTTGAGATACAATACTAGAAGTCTCGTCTCGCATTTAGGCTAATGAGGGAGGCAAAAAGATGAGACACAACTCTCAACAAAAATAAACATACCCCTAAAACAATCCCTCTCTGACTGAGCATTTTTTGCGCAGGATTTTATTTACACAGCTCCTTTTCTGATTATTATTATACAACCCCAATTCCAATGACGTCGGGACTCGGTGTTCAACATAAATAAAAACTGAATACAATGATTTGCAAATCATGTTCGACCTATATTTAATTGAATACACGACAGAGGCAAGATATTTCATGTTCAAACTGATCAACTTTATTGTTTTTAGCAAATAATCATGAACTTAGAATTTTATGGCTGCAACACGTTCCAAAAAAGCTGGGACAGGTGGCAAAAAAAGTCTCAGAAAGTTGAGGTGGGTGCCATGATTGGGTAGAAAAGGAGCTTCCCTGAATTGCTCAGTCTTTCACAAGCAAAGACGGGGCGAGGTTCACCTCTTTGTGAACAGGTGCGTGAGAAAATAGTCGAACAGTTTAAGGACAATGTTCCTCAACGTACAATTGCAAGGAATTGAGGGATTTCATCATCTACAGTCCGTAATATCATCAAAAGGTTCAGAGAAGCTGAAGAAATCACCGCATGTAAGCGGCAAGGCCGAAATCCAACATTGAATGCCCGCGACCTTCGATCCCTCGGGCGGCACTGCATCAAAAACCGACATCAATGTGTAAAGGGTATCACCGCATGGGCTCAGGAACACTTCAGAAAACCAATGTCAGTAAATTCAGTTCGGCGCTACATCCGTAAGTGCAACTTGAAACTCTACTATGCAAAGCAAAAGCCATTTATCAACAACACCCAGAAACGCCGCCGGCTTCTCTGTGCTCGAGATCATCTAAGATGGACTGACGCAAAGTGGAAAAGTGTTCTGCGGTCCGACGAGTCCACAATTCAAATTGTTTTTGGAAATTGTGGACGTCGTGTTCTCCGGGCCAAAGAGGAAAAGAACCATCCGGACTGTTATGGACGCAAAGTTCAAAAGCCAGCATCTGTGATGGTATGGGGCTGTGTTAGTGCCAATGGCACGGGTAACTTACACATCTGTGAAGGCACCATTCATGCTGAAATGTACATACAGGTTTTGGAGAAACACATGCTGCCATCCAAGCGACGTCTTTTTCACGGACGCCCCTGCTTATTTCAGCAAGACAATGCCAAACCACATTCTGCACGTGTTACAACAGTGTGGCTTCGTAGTAAAAGAGCCCGAGAACTAGACTGGCCCGCCTGCAGTCCAGACCGGTCTCCCATGGAAAATGCATGGCGCATTATGAAGCGTAAAATACGACAACGGAGACCCCGGACTGTTGAGCGGCTGAAGCTGTACATCGAGCGAAAATGGAAAAGAATTCCACCTACAAAGCTTCAACAATGAGTGTCCTCAGTTCCCAAACGTTTATTGAATGTTGTTCAAAGAAAAGGTGAAGGGACACAGTGGTCAACGCGACCCAGTCCCAGCTTTTTTGGAAGGTGTCAAAAAAAAATTCTAAGTTCATTATTATTTGCTAAAAACAATCAAGTTTATCCGTTCGAACATTACACATCTTCTCTTTGTAGTGCATTGAATTAAATATAGGTTGAACATGATTTGCAAATCATTGTATTCGGTTTTCATTTTTGTTGAACACAACATCCCAACTTCATTGGAGTTGCGGTTGTACATGCAAATGTACCTGGACCTAATAGAGTGTCCAGAGAGCGCATAAAAACAATGATATAACTAACGAGGTTTAACTTGCAACCAGTGCTATTGTGGCATGACTTGTGCAAACAGCAGATATATTTGTCCAAGGACCACAGCAGCATCCAGGTTGCAAAACACCACAACTCCTCATGAACTCCAGTGTCACAGATGGGAGCAAAAAGAGAGCATGGGTCGTTGTCAAGGCGATGGTGTGGCGTTGACAGTGACTAAGAAGGTAGCGGTGGCGGTAGACGGGGACTGAGCCGGGTAGTTCTGATGCTTCGCGACGTGCGTGAGCTTGTCTGTGGGCTCTTGTTGTGTACACACGCGTGTGCGAAGGGACACACCGGCCGCAACAAGCCCAAATTCCAAAGTATTATCGCTCACAGCGTCACAAACACTCAAAAGGGAAGTGTGCAGTATTTGCCATTTATCCACAATGGTTATGTCAACGAGATGAATCTATGAATTGTGACAAACTAATTAAGTGAAGAAGTTTTAAATGTCTACAATTTCACATGCGAATGCAGTCGACTGGCATTTTTTTTTTATTTATTCTTTTTTTTTTTTTTTTTAAACTTGAATTTTCCGTGCACATTGTATGCCAATTTTGACTGAGGCCAAGAATATCATCATAATAATAGTAACAGATGTTTTTCAAAATGTATTAAGAAGAGGTTCTTACATGAAAAACATGGATGATTAATCCTTAATCAATGTTTCAGAGAAAACCCTAACCCTAAACCCTCACCCTATATATTTTTATTTGCTGCATTGCAGGTACTTCTTTTTTCTGGAGCCGATCTCACACCTGTGCGGTGTCAAGACGCCCCCTTGCCTGACTTCTGTTTCGTCTGTATGTTTATTTCTATGCCGTTTTTTTCTTTCACCGTTTTGAGATTCCCCCAAAGACCCTTTGAAAGCCCAACGGGTGCATGTTTGGACAGGAACCTGTGCAAATGGGGGGGGGGGGGCAGACAGTTCTCGCGACTGTTTCAAGCTCCCTCTTGAACATTGTTACCACGAGCCCATGAAAAAAATACACACACTGTGGAATGTACAGTTTCACATTTTTAAAATTAGCACCATGACCACCATTTTCCTTTATTTAAAACACTTTGCAAAATCTACAATCCCTTTTAGTACACGTGGGTACATTTTTTCTTTATTTATTCATTTAATTGTCATATTTGTGTATTTTGGGTCACTTTAAGATAAGTCATCTATCACATTTCAGCATGAAAGATAGACATTTAGGGTATCTGTATTGCTGTCAAATGTCAAAACGGATCCCATTTGACCTACACAGTATGTAAGGACTAAACCCGAAATCGAGCCATCACTTTTTTTTGGGTCTTGCCCTGGAATCGCTCCTCGAGGTCTTTCCCACAAATTCTATCAGATGAATCACGAGCTGTGCCGTGCCGACGGATTACGCTCCCAAAAGCACAAACGCTGAGGGTGAAGCCCTTGCGTTAATGGTAGGAGGCCACACGCTTGCACTTTAAGTCGCTGAAACCGGAAGGACAGCGGGACTATTTTTAGACTGGGCTGCCCACACACGGGCGAGTTTATAGCGACGGAGGAGTACGTGTTCGCTGTGTGAGCGTGTGGTACGCGTGAAGACCTGACAAAACATCCAGGTGGTGAGACTGAGACTATGGAAAGCAAAGGGAAGTGGAAAGTTAAACTGGGCCTTAGACGCAGGGGAAGACCACAACCACTTACACAGAAACACACGTAAATGCACAATTGGACCGTAGTCCTGGCACCTGCAAATCCAGGGAAAAGACCGTTATGTAATCTAGTTGTGTGATATTCCGACCATATTTCCAGACTCATAAATGGGCATCAAAGGGTGTGGGACTAGATGTTTCTGTGCGAGCTCCTGGGAGCAAAAGGCACACCCGCACCCCAGAAGGATAAATGAGCCGACCCAAGCGTTCGGTGGCGTACTCACCTGCCACCTCGACTATGTCTCCTGGAACGATGTCCCTGGCTTTGATTCTCTGCACGGCTTTCCGGTTCATGCGGTACACCTTTCCCATCTCGGGCTCATACTCTTTAAGTGCCTCGATGGCATTCTCGGCATTTCGCTCCTGGTTCAAAAAAAAGAGGAGTCGGGTGATAGAAGAAGTGAAGTCAGTGCCGATGCTCCAAGTGATGGATTTGACTCAAAAGTGAAAGTGTATTTCCGAAACTTTTTCGGATCAAGACCCAATTGAGAAAATGGCTTCCTCCAAATTTACTGAAATACAGTTTATATTAAGTATTGCCGTAACGTTGGCCTATACATAAAACGAAAGAGAAACAACACAACAGACATGAATTTACAACAACAAACATGAATCCCAAAACCCAACACACGGTTTGGTTGCTTGATGACAAATAAAATAACAGTATTATGCCCATTTCTACCTTCATAAGGTCTGGAACATTTCTTTGTATTTCAAGTGGGTGGGCCTGATACTTGGCCTAAGGTTGCTTTCAGTGGCAACAGCCAAATCGCCTTACAATGTGCTTGTTCTAATACTTCTACATGTGGCGCCAACATGATTGGACTGCATCAGTAGCCACCGCTTCACTCTCGTTACCTTTAGAGAGGAGAGAAGCAAGCGTATCTCACCTGCCAGACACCAATAACGGCGTTCGCGATGAGAATGAGGAGGATGACGACAGGCTCGACAAAGGCGGTGGCGGTCTCCTCCCCCTCCTCAAACAGAGCCAACACCTAGACGAACATACGGGACACAGAATCGGAGCGTTCTCATCATACAGCTGATACTTAAGTAGTTGTGTTGTTGTTGTTGTTTCAGAGGGGAAAATGTCCTCACAGGAGGATAGAGTTGACGCGGCCATGGAAATGTCATTTGCGTAGAACGGCTGTGGCTCGAGCGAGATGGAGTCATACAGTGGGGGCGGAAAGTTCTCAGACCCTCCTAAATTGTTCACTCGTTCTTATATGGCAGCCGTTTGTTAAAATCATTGAAGTTTCCTGTAGGAAATAAGATTCTCTGGTCTGATGAGACCAAGATAGAACGTTTGGGCCTTAATTCCAAGTGGCACGTGTGGAGAAAACCAGGCACTGCTTATCACCTGTCCAATAAAGTCCCAACAGCGAATGCATCGTGCATATGAATCGGTTTGGACGATGTGTATAAAATATCTTCTGAACAAGCAATATTCAGAAAACGACAAATTTAAATTTCCAATCAAAATAAATAAGATACACATACAAAAAGTCTTTTCGTTTGACTTGGTAATTTATCATCAGGAAGTAGAACAACACCTGTAGGTGGCTACAGCAAACTAGTTTCTTTCCATACTTATTTGATTTCCTGGTCATCGCTCATATGAGCATACATCGAGGTCGAATTGTAATCCAAGCAATGGTAACTTTTTTTCCCCCTTTTATGTCCTAGCTAAATAAAATGACTAAAGAATCGAGTATTATTGTAATGTGATAGTATTTACACGTGCTTGCTACCTTGGGAACGCTAAAAAACACAAAGCTGCCATTATTTTGTCATCAAATCCTAATTTCAAATTCATATTTAGCGCAGCCATTCGTAAGTTTTTCCACATGCCCCACGGAAAATAAGGATCTGTGTTACGTGATATCTTTAGCTGAGAGCAGTCAATAAAGTCAAATTCGGAAGAACTCCGCTAAGCCAGCATTTGAATGGAAGGAAAAAGACCACATGCTTGTTTTTCCTACAGTAAATAAAGTTAATGAATGCAAACAATTCAGACGGCAACACAGTGAGTAAAGAACATGGACCATTTCTGAAATCCATCTGGAAATGCCAGTCTTTTATTTCGCACTGTATGCATGTCAACGCAATCTCAACAACGCGGCACTAATTTAGCGAAAACCTACGTTTCTCGACTTCGCGATGAGTCGTCACGCGGTCAAGTTTCGTCGGAGTGAAGTTTGTTGCAGGGGTTTTGGTCCAATGCCGCATAAGATTAAATCACGCAGAAGTAGCATTGTGTCTTGTGTCTCGCCTGGGAAATACAATCGAATCTAAACTTTGAATTGTTTTCTTCAATACTGTCCAACCCGTTCATTCGCTCGGACATGACATGACAGCCAGACAGTTTATTTTTTTTTGTAGTATTCAAATTTCTTGAGATTGTGAATTAGTTTTGTTAGCTGTAAGGTGAATGATATGAAAAAATATATATATACCTTATAATGTACACTTTTTGTGCCCAGTATGCACAAAAGATTATCCTGCATTTTAGGGACAAAAGAAGATTTGTTTTTCGCAATTGTTCAAGATAACCTTCTTTGCCATATCAATGAAAACCATGTTTCAGTCACGTCTCCGCGTTGACTTTTGGAGGTTAGCATGATGATGACAAAATCCAATAATTCTGGACAAAAAAAAAAAAAAAAAAAAAAGAATTCACCATCCATACAGAAAGATTCATAGTCTCTATTCATAACGTGTTGCTATTTTCTTGATATGGATGAAACAGAATGTGATAATGAAAGTGATAATATACTGTACCAGTATTGACCAGCAGGATAATACCGAGACTCCTCCTCTTTTATGGTAATACCTTAGCATCCAGACGCAACTAAAGCCTAACTTTGTTCTGACTTTGCTCTCATCGCATTCCAAAATGTTTTTTTTTTTTTTTTTTTTTTTTTTTATGTCGCGAGTCGCCAGACGTGTGACAAATGGAAAACAGCTCGTTGCATCCTGGGTCCCTCGTGCGCTGGCCAGCTGCAGGAATCAAGTTGATTTCAAAAGGTCATCGGAATGCCTCATTGACAAACAATTACAAGCGGAGAGCAAATCTGCCATTTGTTAGTGAAATTGTCCAGCCATTTACAACTCCCAAAGTTCCCGGCAAAAAAAGAATGGCCTTGACATTTTAGGCCCCATTACACTACAATTACTGCAGCACTTTACACAGCTGATTGACTCAAACTCCCATCTGCCCTTCATCATTGTCCAAAAGGGTTTCTGAAGTCTTTGGGCCTGATTCAGTCCAATCCCAAATCGTGGGCGATAAATTACGCCTTCGCTCAGATTGCGCACGCGGTTTACTTATATTGTGACCTAAGACTAAGATCCCAAATAAACTCACTGACTCTGAAAGAGTTGTTACATTGTTGTGTGCATTGCAAGGCTGCAAAACTAAACCATGGGCGAACAGTTGAAATGATCCAGGCAAACTACATCAGCTCAACGATGTTTTTCCTCCTCCTTTCGTGGTGCATTCAAGTAGCGCTTCGGACAACGCAGTAAGTTCTCTTGGGATGACTGAGTTATTTGTATCCCCGAGGCCACTTTATTAGGGAATCGTACACCGACTTGCGATTTTGCTCACCAAACATCCCCCCGCAGCTTGCACCCCTTATTTAAAAGAGGGTCTTGCGCCTGAGGTCGCGCTGATGATTGTCATTAAGTTTGGCCACTGCTGTTTATTCTGGCATGAAGCAGCAACAGTCACAGGAGACGTAGCTTTGACTAGTATGACAATGTTTGCCTTTTAAAAAGGATCATTGCAAACTATTTTTGCTCGTCTTGCTACCTTAATGAAGATTTCCCAATAGGATATATATATATATATATATATATATATATATATATATATATATATATATATCAGCCTTTTTATATCTGGTTTGTGCAAAGCCTGGGGGATTAAAAAAAAAACAGAAAAGAACACACTCCTGGGACTGTTTCGGGCAAAGTTCCCTTGTGTCTCTGATGTTGGGTAGTAACCACTAAAGTGTGAAAAGGTAACAGAGATGATATTTATTCAATGTTGATTTGGTTTCATATTTCTGCTTCCACTTTTGTGTGTGCGTGTGTGTGAATAGGAGGTCAAGGCAAGTGTTATTCAATGGGCGCTGCAAGTGAGGAGAGATGAAATACAGCCGCTTTCCATTGGATGACAGAGTAGCGAATAGCAAAGAGTGTGTCACGACACCCTGAGCCCAGTCGATAGCAAATCATTCCGCTTCATTTAGGGGCTCATGACAGAGATTGGATGGCGACAATGGGAGCGCTCTCAGGAAGAACCTTTTACAAAAACACATTACACAGTCTGCACACAATTCAGACAACCATTTGAAGAGCCAGCCCCCAACTCTCAAGATAAACCCAGTTGATAACTCAGCAGAACATTTGATTTGTCTGTCACTTGACCTTGTAGGAGACTTTTTATGGAAAACTGACTTTTTGAATTGCTTGTGTACAAATAGTTGCGTCTCTGGACCGGGGCTCATTTGCATAAGACAGAACTGACCCCAAAAGCAGTTGACTTCTCCATGAATGTTAAAATCGAGGCTACGCAAGCTGTAAGTAAGAATTGTTGGAGTATTTTGGCCAAAGAATGGCAGAGAAAGAAAAGGAGGCAAAGCTAATTAGTGTGACATGTCATCTATTGATAAATGTAAAGTAGTCTCGGGTGTGTAATGAGTTGCAGCTCGCCCACTTTAACCAGCGTATTTACAGAGAAAACGTCATCTAAGAGCACATACGAGGAAAAGCGAGCTTTTCCAACCCGCACTTGGAGCTGTTCGAGGGCATATTGTGTCATATGCGTTTTTAGAGCCATTTTCCCCGTTTCAGAAATAGCAAAAGCAATTCCATTCCAAAACACCAGAGACATGCTGTAATAGATGGAAAAGAAAAAAAAAAAAAGAAAAAAATGAATACGTATTCAGGCTTCCCCGCTCCGCGCCGCTCCTACCTTCACTGCAAACGGGGGGGGGGGGGGGGGGGTCACAATTTCAGGCGCTGCAGTGGGGGGAGTTTTGATGGATAGTTATGTTCCCAAGTGGGCTCTCCCCGTTCCCCTCACTAAAACGGTAGCAACACTGCACGGAAAAAGCTTTCGTGCACAATTTGCCGCAGCAACTGTGTGAGTGGCTGCTGCTCTCTAATGAGAAGAAAGCCGATGTTCGGTGTGCATTTCCAGCCCGACCGCCGGTCGGAGTATCATTATTTCAAAAGGGAGGCGAAAGACGCTCGCTGAGCCGAGTGCTACTTACAAAGGAGACACAGGCGGCAAGGAGCAGGATCCTGACGAGAAGGTTTTCAAACTGCTCCAGCACCAGTTCCCACAGGGACTTTCCTGTAAGATGCCCAAACACACACACGCACTTTTCTGTGACGAGTCAGAGTTGAAAAGACTTCAGGGTGGAAATGATGTGCAACATCTACTTTCCTAACACCTACAAGCAGCAGAATGAATAATGATCTGTATTGAGCAGCGTGTCCATCTGTATGTGTTGGACAGCTTAGTTTCTCCCTTGGTCTCCAGAAAAGAAATCGCTCCAGACATTTAATAAGGAAAGAGAGGAGAATAACAGCCTCATTGGGGAGGGGGGGGGGGGAAATATATATATATCAATATTTACCTTCTTCAGCGGGGAGCTCTGCAGATGCCACATCAAGACGGTTGTAGAGGAATTGAATAGGTGGAGGTGGAGGCGGAGGAGGGGAGGGGAGGGATTGTTAGGGGAACAAAGAAAAACAAGAAAGTGTTCAGATTTGATGAATGCAGTTTGTGTTGTTTCAATAAATATAACATCGTCTTCAGTTATTCTCGCTCCTCGTAGGGGCTCTTTCGCCCTCCAATATTTTTACTTGTGCTCATACAACCATTGCGTTGGCTTGACAATGTCAAAAATGCATTTATCGACTAATAAGGGCTATCGCGGGGCTGTAGCACGACGCGTCATCATACAGAGCGGTACGATGCGTCACACTGAGCTTTTGTGTTGGATGCCATTCAATGTACGCTTGTACCTATGCAGGTGTTTGGGCTTTAACTTCAGAATTAAAGTCAGGTTAATTGCCAATAATATCACAGAATGAACTTGACCAGATATGATATGAAAGAAGAGGAATCAAAACTAAAATGTTCATACAAAATGCAACAATTCAATAAAATAATTTAAAATTAGATGGGGGGGGGGGGGAACAACCTCTGGAGACAGTTCACAGAGACCTTTCCTATTGCACTGGAGTTATTGTCTCAAGTAAAATTGAATTTAACAAAAAGGGGCGAATAGAGGACATTAACACTCAACTACAAGGACAGTTGTTTGTATTTCCCTTTTTTTTTTTTATTCAGTGGAAAAGCTTCACATTCTACTTCTTTTACTTGTAGGTTATTTGTGCAAAAACTCCCATGAAAACTCCGTGCCTGACACTGTATTCTAATACAATAGAATTTAAAAATCGACATTTTTTTTCTTGGGATTGATGAACAGACCCAAAAAAAATAAAAATAAAAAAATAAACCTTATTGAAGAGTCCCGTTTATTAGTGTTACCACGCTTATGACACAAGCCATCCCAAAAGTCCCAAATCATTGGGACTGCTGATGAATGTAGAAAAACACTTTAAATGTGATATATTGGGAAAAGAAGCAACATGCAGAACGTGGTGACCCTTAAATGGAAACAAGTAAGCACCGTGTTTCTCCAGAATGTTTGGAGAGACTTTGCTACACGATTATGAAACGTGACCATGTGGGGGGGAAGGAGTTGGAAAGCGGGAGGATCCTCACGCTAGGCCGCAGCCGCCTTCCAAGACCGAAATACGCGCAGTCGCTCAGATCGCACTGGACACACGCGCCAAGCGAAAGAACTTAACATGAAGTAGCCTGATAGCATTCTAAAGCTGTGTTCTCAGGTCAGCCCAAATACGGTGGACTGGATAGACAACCATTCATACTCATACCAAAAGGGAATTTGTAGTCTTTAATTGACTGAACATGCGTGTTTTTAGGGATATGAAACCAGACTATGTGGGGAAAGCCTTGCGAGTATGGGGAGAAAATGCAATCAGGACAAAAACACTTCATTGAGATTTGTACCCGGAACCTTTGACCGGGAGGTGGATGTGCTAACAGCATGGACCAACCAACATTCTGCCCAGGACCTGTGTTCATGTGGTACAAAAGAAGACGTGCTGCTTCAAAGGTCAGAGGACAAAGATTTGAACATTTTTCTTGAAAACTCCAGAAACCCTTTACAAACCACCTCTGCCATTTCAAAGTGATTACATAGCAGATAAGCAGCAGTTCAATCCATAAATGTGACACAGAATGCGCCTTCTGCGTTTTGCATCCCGCGCCTTCCGATCTTCGTCTCTTTCTGGCGCTGTGACGTCACACGAGCCAAACATCCTGCTCGTTCGGCGTTGTGTGCTATTGTTCCATGCTTTTGGTCCCGTCCTTGTATATTTGTCGTCGTACGATTTAGCGATGTCACGATGGTTTATTGCGTGACATTTGGTCGTACAAATGGTTCAGGCAGAGGCTTTCCAAGTGAAAAAAAGGAATACGTGAGCAGTGGATAGGCAAAGTCACTCGACAGGGGAAGAAACGTGCTCGGCTATGGGTGCCTAGCGAGCATTCCAAACGCTGTGCCGATCACTTCGAACCGGCCTGTTTTGAGTAAGACTTAGCAGAAAGCATTGGATACAGAGGCAGAGGCTGAAACCAGCCGCGGGGGCCAACCATTTGCCTCCGACCATCGCGACCTCCGCCGCCAGCAAGAGAACTAAATCTCGCAGCCGCCACGGTGCCACGGCAAAGCGGCGCAGACAAGAGGTGCGCATTTCCTTGTATATACCTACGTCTCTATTATGGCTACTATGCACTGGGCAATCGGGGAAAAAAGACCCACGCGGTACTTTTCAGTCCCGTCGTCTATTATTTTGCCTATATGATAAGCCAACAGACACACGGCAAAGACTTTGTGTGCTACTCGAGCGAGGGGCGCCCAATATATAGGAATACTGCCTCCTATGTAAAAGCTTGTGCCGTGTCACTGAAACATATGTGAATATATAATGCGTATAGTCGTGCTCAAAAATATTGGCACCCCTGGGGTGGCATCATTTCAAGCCACGAGTGTATCCAAAGACATGCTTTTGACACGGCGTCACACGGAGCCAGTGGGCGCTCTCTTTTTCTGTTGCGCAGCTGCTACTCGGCGGCTCGTCGTCGTCGTCGTCGTCGTCGTCACTGCGCGATCGGCGCAAACATGTACGCTTTGACGATGCCAAGTTCAGTTGGGTGCTCCTGTACGTCGAAATCCTCCTCCTCCACATCTTCCAGCACGTTGCTCGTCATTGCGTATCGAGCGTAGCGTGCCGTGTTTGGCAATTGCAACGTCACTTCTGGTAGCCCTTACGGCGGATAGAGTAACCGCACCCGCACGGTGTCTTGAGCTCCGGGTATGTTTGGGGAGGGCTCAATATGGGTCATAAAAACCTCATTTTTTTTTTTTGCTCAACTACGGTGGAAAACTTGCTGGAAGTTACTTGCAAGTATTACAAAACAAACAATGCAAATATTAATTTGAACTGACCCCATAACATCTTTGTCATCCAACCTTTAAGAGTGCCATGCTAACAGAAGAGATTTTCAGTAAGTTCCCTGTAGCTACATCACTATTGTGCCGTTTGGTGTCTTACCTGAATTGCTCACTTATCAGATGGATGTTGGACGTTTTATGCACTTTAACCCCACACCTACAATAATGTTCTCAGAATATATTTGAAACCATATGATCTCAAACTACTTAATTTGTCGTGCACCTTAGCTCGATACCTTTAAACACCTGACTAAACAAAACGAACTTGGGTTTTCTAATGATGGACGACGTCATTAGGAGGACCTCGAATTGCTTCAGTGTAGATGAATTGGTTGCTGCATCTGGCCATATTTGCTCGGACCGTTTATCACCGCAAACCGGATAAGCACGGCATATGCATAATAATGCCGAGTCACTGTGGAGATCTTCAGCTTGCCGTCTTTGGGGTTTTGACGGGCGAAATCACAAGGGAATTCGGCGGCAGCAGCAGCAATATGGAGAAGTGGGTTCTGCCGTTTTCCACGCTTCACCGGTCTGACATAAGCCCCATTACCGTGTTTCCCTGGGTGTATAATGTTTTTATGGCAGACAAGGCTGGCTGAGGCTCAAGTGCGGGAGACAAAAGACAGACTGACTGAAAGGACAAGACAGAGGGAGGAATGTGTAGAACGGGTTTCCCCAACTTCCCTCTGCCAAGGATTCCCTTACAGTCAGTCTGGGCTGTGTCAACCCAGAGGCTTGCCCGGGCAAATTCCTGAATACTGACTTCACCTCAAGCCGTGTCCCCACAACAACCCGCCGCCTCCTCCCTCTGGGCCCAGACAATGAATAAAAAAAAGAGCCTGTTTACACACACCAGAAAAGTGGTCAACGCCAAGCAAAAAGGGGAAACACTTCCTGGAGACAGTCGCCAGCAACAGCAGGGAGCTTGTTTCGGTGTCGAGTGTTGGAAGGAAAAGCGGGAAACCTGACGCATTTCTTTCAGCACCTCGCATTGTTTCAACGCTTTCGCAGTTTGAATCTCTTTGCACATCCATCAACAGTCTGACAAAGTCAGCTGGACATGGTCAGAAACCAAATGAACAGCACAAGAGTAGGGTTGAACAGTATTGCTTTTTATTTTTTAATTTTTGCGTACATTTCCACCGTAACGGGTAAATACCAGCGTGGCCGAAGCAAACTCTAATCAGAGTCTACATGCCTGAAATTCACACATTATTTTCTGAGAAAATAAAAATGACATCAAAATCTCGATGTCATGAAGTGTAGGTGGAAAAAAATCCTCGGTCGCTGCCAAAAACATTTTGGGGTGCATAATGTAACAGAGTAGACAAAAGTGGGTTCCTGACATTTAATAATAAATGTCAAGTAAAACAGCAACGAAAGCATAATTTAATTCGCTGATGTAATCTGACACATGCTTTTGTTGACACTTATCTCAGGCTACAAATACTTTGTTTGCGCGAACAATAAACAGCTTTTAAGTCGGCTCATAGTCTGCGCATGGACTTAGCTTCTTCAATAAACATCTTCAGAGTTTAGCCAATCATTCGCGAGAATGTAAAAAGAGGTCTACAAATACCATGACGGTAACCCCCTAATAGCTACTGCACACTAATATATGATGCTTCCTTCATCCACTTCCTCTCGTAATGTATGATCCCGCTGGAAAAAGCTCTGAAATGCATTAACAATATAAGTGAATTTGAAACGTTGCCAATTTTCCTACCTACTCTAACCCCATTAACACTTTTACAAAAGAGGCAAAAGCAAAATCTTACTCCATTTACATATACGCCAATAGTGGGCCTGCTTGCAAATATCTTTAGGCGTCCTGTCCACATCCTGTAGTTATAGTGGGGACGGAAAGTTTTCAGACCCCCTTACATTTGTCACTCTGTTAAAATCATTTAAGTTCATTTTTTCCCCTCATTAACGTACACACAGCAGCCCATATTGACAGGGAAAAAAAACAATTGTTGACATTTTTGCAGATTTATTAAAATAGAAAAACTGGGGGGGGGGGGGGGAATCACACAGCCATAAGCATTACGACCCTTTGCTGTGACACTCGTATATTGAACTCGGGTGCTGTCCATTTCTTCTGATCATCCTTGAGATGGTTCGACACCTTCATTGGAGTCCAGCTGTGTTCGATTGTACCGATTGGACTCGATTAGGAAAGCCACACCCCTGTCTATAGAAGACCTGACAGCTCACAGTGCACGTCAGAGCAAATGAGAATCGTGATGTTAAAGGAACTGCCTGAAGAGCTCAGCAAAAGAATTGTGGCAAGGCACAGATCTGGCCGAGGTTACAAAAACATTTCTGCTGCACTTAAGGTTCCTAAGAGCACAGTGGCCTCCATAATCCTTAAATGGAAAACGTTTGGGACGACCGGAACCCTCCCTAGAGCCGGCCGTCCGGCCAAACTGAGCGATCGGGGGAGAAGAGCCTCGGTGAGAGAGCTCAAGAAGAACCCAAAGATCACCGTGGCTGAGCACCAGAGATGCAGTCGGGAGATGGGAGAAAGTTCTAGAAAGTCAACCATCACTGCGGCCCCTCCCCCAGTCGGGGCTTTATGGCAGAGTGGCCCGACGGAAGCCTCTCCTCAATGCGGACACATAAAAGCCCGCTTGGAGTTTGCTTTTTTTTTTTTTTAAAAAAACAAAACAAAAAAAAACACCTGAAGGCCTCCGAGATGGTGAGAAATAAGATTCTGGCCCTGTGTGCTGGACACCGCATCTAATCAAATGGTTGGGTAGAGATAAATTCAACAATCTCGAGTGGAGGACATTCATATTGTTATCTTCAATTAGATATTTTGCTACTCGCCATAAAATGCGCCCGCAAACCACCCTATTCTACAAGCACAATGGCAAACAACATTATTATTCTTCAAAAGGCAGAATTTCTATGCATTTCTTCTCATTAGATTGTTCACATGTACACATTATGTGTGTGTCTGTTGTAGTTATTAACAGCTGTTTTTTTTTTTTTTTTTTTTTTAACCTCTCTCAACAACAAGCATTTCATGGAATATTCAATGAACAACCTGTCATTTGTTGGCAACCCTTGGTGATTGCACAAATAATGGAATCTTATTAAAAACCGCTGCATCCATATTGCGGCATAATCGTTCGGTTTTGGAAAAAACACAGGGTACATGTGCACAATATCTGGATTGAAGTGGGATTTTCGCTAAAACCCAATGTTTATTTCATAATTGTACAATATATCCAATAAACTGATCATGAATGATGCTAGCTCACTTGGGTAAACCCATTCCGGCAAAGGAGGGGATCCCAACAGGCGGGGATGGGCATTTGCCTCCATTTACATCCATCATTTTTGTTTTGTGTACCAGTGTCAGTGACTCAATCTAGAGTTGCCATAAAGCCATGACGGTGACCAACAGATGCATAAGTGGGAGGGATGAAGGCAAGTGACAAGCTATAACAGTATGACACACTGGACTCATAAGAGCCAGGAAGAGACTCAAAACCCAGTGGACTTAAATTACTGTTCTGCAAGTTAGCTCTCCCTTCTCAGCCCACATAACGCCAACGACACAATGCAGTTAGTTCCCTACTGGAAAATGTTCAGACACTAAAAGTGGAAGGCAAACAAACGCCTGATTGAGGAGAGCACTCAAGAGTGTGTTGGCGTGGAGGAGAAGGAGACAGTTGAACATCTCTCACATCGAGTGAGACACTCTGCCTTTAAAGTCGTGTTGCAGCACAGGAAGATAACTCAAACTGTGTATGTGTGAGACAGAGACCCCAAAAGACAAAGTTGTAATAATTATAAAAAAAACATAGTAAGCAAAGTGCCGTAGCATTACATACAGTGGGGACGGAAAGTATTCAGACCCCCTTAAATCTTTGTTATATTGCAGCCATTTGCTCAAATAATTTAAATTCATTTTTTTCTCCCCTCATTAAATGTACACACAGCACCCCATATTGGCAGAAACAAAACATAATTGTTGGCATTTTTTGCAGATTTATTAAAAAAGAAAAACTGAAATATCACACTCTTTTACGACGAAGCCACGATGTTGTAACATGCAGATTATGCCTTAGCATTGTCTTACTACATAAGAAGGGATGTCCCTGAAAAAGACATTGCTTGGATGGCAGCATATGTTGTGCCAAAACCTTTAGGTACCTTTCAGCATTAATGATGCCTTCACAGATGTGCAAAGTAACCATGCCATGAGTACTAACCCCCCCCCAATACCATCGCAGATGCTGGCTTTTGTGTTTTGCGCTGATAACAATCCGCTTGAGGCACACCTGCGCAATAATCCAGCCCCCTGTTCGGGGGGTGGATTATCACGGCAAAGGAGAAGTGCTTCCTAACATAGATTTAGACTTATTTGTGAACAATATTTGGGGGGCTATAGGCCCAAGTCTTCTAACTTTGAGTTCAGCTTTTCAAACTTGGGAGCAAAAGGAAAAGTGTCGTGCTTATATTTTACAAAGGTCCACCATCTTAACATCACACACATAATGTGAAATGTCATGGGCAGGTTCGGTGGAACTTCGCATAGATGTTGGATGGTAGTTTTAAACCTTCAAACAAACACAGAACAGCATCATATAGAATAAAATATTGCCAAACTTTGGGTATTTAAACACCAAAATGTTCAACCAAACCATACAGTAAGATTACTCACCATCTTGGTATATATTGTCTCTGCATAGTAGGGACCCTAAAAGTGGAAACTGCACTTCCCTCACAAAATGTCTGTGAATGCTGAGAGATGACAACTCTGAGCCAAAATGCCAAAGAAAGAAAGCAATTACGACAGTATCCTGCTTTCTTATCTTCTTGCCATATCTATTGAGGTAAATGACTTTGGAGACACGTTATACAAACAACTCACAAGCAGCTGCTCCTCTATTATTATTATTATTATTATTATTATTATTCAGTCGCTTCCTAATGAGCCATGGTTCCGTTTCATGTCCCAATCACGTAGACCGCGGCTTGGCTGAACTCAGTGTTGACCACACAGAACGACTTGCGATCGTAATGATTGAGCGCAATCGAGGAGGAAGGAAAATCGCTCTGAACAAAACTGAGACCACAGGATCATTGCTCAGGACTATAATCTTTTCGGCATGACATTTGGGCCTTCGCTGACCTTTATTAAACAGGGGGGGGGGGGGGGTAACTTAACTTCCCATATTTGATGTCACGTCGTGTCATATAGACAACTGTCAAGTGGAGCACATCATTTTGAATCAATTCTTGACAACAATGGAGGGGAGACATACGGTGGAAAACACAGCAAATAGTCAGTGTCTCCATTGTCTGAAGAAAAAATAAATAAATAAAAATAAAAAGCTTTCTTCTGTACCTACTCGAAATAAGAGTCCTTTGCAATGTGGACTGTGAATGTGCACGACAGAAATCACAGAGCATTACAGACTGTTGCAGCACAAACATTCTTTTTGTGCCCACACACAGGCAACGTGTGAATGTGTGCGATAAAGTGACTTATTGCAGGCACGCCCGTGCGTCTCTGCAGTAAATTAGTAAGATTCCTGCAGTAGAGGAAGTGTGTTAGAAGCGTTTGAAGCCAAAAATAAAAGGAGCTGCTAATGGGCCATATATGGAAGGTGTGTGTGTGTGTGAGAAGAAGGGGTCAGTCGTCTCGGGTCTGCAGCTCAGCGGGAGACGGAGTGAAAAAAAATACAAAATAAAAAAATAAAAATCAGGGGACCGCAGGGGCAGGCAATTCATTTTCCAAAAGGGGGCTCGTGAGAAACTGGGATGGTTGTCGAGGGCCAAGCTCAATTGTGTGTTAGGTCAAAATAAAAAGTACAGCTTTCAAATGTTTGCATCCGATGTGGCCCATGGGCTGTGCATTGCACAGGTCTGTTAGGGCAAAGCCTATTTTCCTCCATCACAGTGCATGGATTAAAAGCGTAGATGATGGTAAAGTTTTACTGGACTTACAATATTGCAACGTCCCACTCAAATCGGATGTGCTTTCTTATCATTTCAGGCGTCATTGAATGAGCAAGGTCAAACCGATAAGAAAAACCCGCTTCCTCTTTTGCGATGCATGCTAAATAAAACAGAGTGGGACAACTGAAGGTTGCCATTTATCATTTATTCTGTACGTTTTGTGACATCCGCAAAACGTACAGAAGTGCCAAGGAAGAATCCATTAAAGTTTTGGGAGAGGACTTGAGCAGCTCATCGTTGATTCCTTTTTGTTTGCCCTCTCATGGTCCACACCAAGACAAACACTCCGGTGTTTGTGTGTCACCATCACGTGTCGTCATTCAAATGCGATTCTTGTAACTTTGCCTAATTTTTGTGCGTGCGCGTTTGCCACAGTCAGCTAACATGCTTGCACCCACTGCGACGTTTTTACCACGACAGAGAAGTAAAAAACCTTGCAGTCAAAGTGTGCACTTTCCCAGAAGAGGGGAAGGAGAAGCAGCTGTGCATCAGTCTCCACTAACGTGGTAAAGTAGTCAACACAATCAAGTGAACGCAAGACCGGTGTCCCTAGTTTGCCTTTGTCGTAGAGGAGAAACTAGACCGGACACAATCATAAAGTTACATCCAAAAAGGGAAACGGGTATCCCCTTGCACCAGCTATTATCTATAAAGACATACACACACACACACACGCACAGGAAGTTCACAGCTAAAAGCGAAGAGCGATGTTATCTGTGGCGAGACGTTGCTTTTTCCATGAAGTCATCACAGGCCCCCGCGTAAAGCGGCTGCGCGGCAAACAAGAGGCCAACTGTTAGACTTGCACAATATGGCGCTATACAGTCCTCGGCAGCTTGGCCGCACATGCAAATGACAGGCCGGGAGGGGGAAAGGTGGGGCTGCAAACACATTAACGCCGGCTATGAAGACTCAGATAGATTGACTGTTGTGAAGAAAATACAGAACTGTTTTTGAAATTTAGTGGCTTGCTCCTTGGCCCGTTCACCACCCTTCGACAATGTTTCATGGAAATGATTTTTGGATTGGCGGCACTGCATCAAAAACCGACATCAATGTGTAAAGGATAGCACCGCGTGGGCTCAGGAACACTTTCCGAAAACCAACGTCAGTAAATACAGTTCGGCGCGACATCCGTGAGTGTAACTTGAAACTCTACTATGCAAAGCAAGAGCCATTTATCAACAACACCCAGAAACGCCGCCGGCTTCTCTGGGCCCGAGCTCATCTAAGATGGACCGACGTAAAGTGGAAAAGTGTTCTGCGGTCCGACGGGTCCGCATTTCAAATTGTTTTGGGAAATTGTGGACGTCGTGTTCTCCGGGCCAAAGAGGAAAAGAACCGTCCGGACTGTTGTGGACGCCAAGTTCAAAAGCCAGCAAGTTCCAAGTTCAAAAGCCAGCATCTGTGATGGTATGGGGCTGTGTTACTGCCAATGGCATGGGTAACTTACACATATGTGAAGGCACCACTAATGTTGAAAGGTACATCCAGGTTTTTGGAGAAAACATGCTGCCATCCAAGCAATGTCGTTTTCATTGACGCCCCTGCTTATTTCACCAAGACAATGCCAAACCACATTCTGCACGTGTTACAACAGCGTGGCTTCGTCGTAAAAGAGTGCGGGTACTCGACCGGCCTGCCTGCAGTCCGGACCGGTCTCCCGTTCAAAATGTGTGGCGCATTATGAAGCGTAAAATACAACAACGGAGACCCCGGACTGTTGAACGGCTGAAGCTGTACATCGAGCAAGAACGGGACAGAATTCCACCTACAAAGCTTCAACAATTCGTGTCCTCAGTTCCCAAACGTTTATTGACTGTTGTGAAAAGAAAAGGTGACGTAACGCAGTGGGACGCATGAGCCTGTCCCAGCTTTTCTGGAACGGGTTGCAGCCATCAAATTCTAAGTTCATGATTATTTGCTAAAAACATTAAAGTCGATCAGTTTGAACATTAAATATCTTGTCTTTGGAGTGTATTCAATTAAATATAGGTCGAACATGATTTGCAAATTGTATTATATGTCAATTGTATCATTGTATTCTGTTTTTATTTATGTTTAACACAACGTGCCAACTTCATTGGAATTCGGGTTTTCGAAATAAGTGAAAACACGCTCACGCTAATCGTAATGTTACACTATCACTAGCGAGCTATTTTTACATTTATCCACAGGAACATCAACGGTAGTACCTTTTCTATAGGTTGAGGTCTTAGTTTGATGAAAACAGTCACTTCAACCTCACCGGCTGCCCCTTTGCTCTCAACGTTAAGCGTTCGAGTCGGTTGCAACGTGAGCTTGGAGTTGACGTCATTGATCTGCAACTGTTGTTGTGTTGTTGCGCCTCGCTCTCCACGCATGACGAGCCTACTTACGCTGGATCCAACTGCACACAGAGATCACAAAACTCCATCCGTCCATTTCATGAGCCGCTTTCTCCTCACGCGGGTCGCGGGCGTGCCGGGGGCCCATCCCAAGCCATCATCGATCGGGCAGGAGGCGGGGCGCACCCTGAACAGGTTGCCGGGCCAATCGCAGCTCACAAAACTCAACATCATTCCTACGTTTAGCCGTTATTGCCTTCTTTTTTGGGGGGGGGCTTCCTGATGAACACATTAGTAGCAATTTTCACTCTTTGGAGCCTTACTGAGAGCTAATTTAGAGCGAAACAAAAAGGTACCTGCACCGCATGACACACGGAGCGAACGACCTTTATTCGGCATGAGGAAAAGAACAAGTGAGCCTTCCGTGTCCGTGACAAGACTGTTCAGAAACTGAAAACAGTGCTTGATCAAAGGCAACGTTTCTTTTGCAAAAATTGTTTGTGAAACCGGGTTCCACTGGACTGCCCTTGCTATTACTGCTGCGAAAAGGCTTTTTTAAAACAACGCAGCTGCCCTGCGATTGACTGGCGACCAGTCCCGGGTGACTTTTGCACATCGCCAGTCCGACCTGACACAAATTGTCGGCCGTTGCCGTTGTTTTCATCGTGCCGATCTGTAATTGGCTCGACCCTGATTTGTAGCGTGCACTCGACATCACGCGCCAGTTCACTTTGCGGCGACTACAGATTTCCTCATTTTAGAGTTCGGCGGCTTTTAACCAGCGTTTTGCGTGAATGATTATCCGTCACGGAAACGCAAGCGTTGATTTTTCGGAGCATTTGCATATTTCCCTGCCGCGATGTTGCGGCTTGAGCAGGAAAGTATCAGCCCTTTTTTGGGAAACCGCCGTTTAAAGTGAAAACAGGTCGATCGAGCTTCTTGGTTTCATCAGCGTAACCACCTGATCTCCCATTCCAGGAGTTGAACTGTGTGTGTGTGTGTGTGTGTGTGTGTGTGTGTGTGTGTACTTCCTGGTGGCCTGAATGACAAGCGGGGATGTGTACGGTGTGTACACAGAGCAACACTGCTGGTTTGTTTCTCTTACTTAGAAAGCAGACCGGAACATAAGGCGACTCCAAGGGACCAGCAGAGCAGATTAAAAAGGACAACTGCGGTGTTGAACTTTCCGGGTAAGCGCCTCGCCTTGTCATTTGAGTGAGGTACTTGCCGAAACGGTTACAACAGCAAAAGAGCAAACCTGCCGGCACTTGTGGTGCACCAAAAGGGTCAAATTGTTACCTTGCAGTCCAATAATGAGACATTGGGTAATTGAGTGGATTTTGGATTTTGCATTTACATTGAGGGACTCCTACTGGACCTCTATTTGCGACAACGTCCCATCTGTGCCAATTAAAACAGGGTCCTGTGTTGGATGATCCTCACATTGATGCACATGAATAAAATGTGGTATTTAACGTAACATTGCACTGAAATTGCACGCGAGGAAATGAGACAGAACCGGCCATATATTTGGGCAGGTTCTAAAAATACAAAATAAACACACATATTTTTTTTTTTTTTTTTTTTTTTTTTTTAAAGTGAAAGCACTCACCGTTCGGCCCATATTTGTCCAGTTGCACTTTGACTTGCTCCTGAGTCAGCCCTGTGTTTTCGTTCACGCCGAACAAGTCTAAAACTTCACTCGCCGGTTGAGTGTGCGCATTTTCCATCTCGGCGGGCGAAATTTGGGGCTTCAGCTGAGGAGATGAGAACGCATGGACTTGAACATCGACTCGGGCGCTCGTGTGCTGGAGACCGGGGGGCGGGAGTGGTTAGGGTTTCCGCCGACGGACGCTGAGGCGGCTGGGCGCGTGGGCGCGTGGGCGCGTCTCCCCGGTGCGAGATCACCTGGACCCGCCTGATGAAGAAGAAGCAATCCCCCGGCCCGGAACCAGACGCACGCTGCTGTGCTTCGAGTGCGCTCTCGACCTCATCTGCACGCGAAGGTGTGCTGCGTGCGCGAGCCCAGCCGGCGTGCGCCGCCTCTCACGCGTTTGGACACGCCCTCGTGCGCTCCTATTGGCTGCGCATACCTGTATGAGAGCGCGCTCCGGCGGCTGCGGGAACTTCCTCCGAACGAGCGCAAATGACGAACACTCCAACTCAAACAAGCCATGCAAAAAAAAAATCCAGAAAGATGCACTTGTTGGGGAAATTCAAGGTGTGCTGAGACCAAATGGATCTGCAGCTGTTTCTTGTCCCTGATTACTCTTGATCAACTTTTTTGGTTTTGGTATGATTTTGTTGGTATGTCTTCCCTGTAAATGTATCACATTTGAAATACTCATGTAATGTGATGATGTTCCTAAGCTGTCTCTCAGCAACCCCGTTTCGCTATGGACACTGAAAAAAAAATAATAATAAAATAATAATAATTCTTAATTTGCGGTTGCACATAAGTCAAATGTGGTAAAATGGCATAACCTCCCCCTCTTGTTCTTGAAAATGATCAAATAATATTTGTTAGCTGAACGCATTTGAATCATGTGCCACTGATGTGCAAGTTCGAGGACTTTTTTTTTTTTTTTTTTTCAGTGTAGAGGAAGAGGAAAAAAGTGTGCGACCTGACTCAGTAGAAATGACATGTTCAAGTCTGAGAAAGTGCTCTCTTCTATTTTTCGTATTTTGTCAATGTTTTCGGTCGTAACGGAGCGCATCCCTCAAATTAACGCAACCCTGTGACTCATACAAAAGTAGAATTTTGATATGAACATAATTGCGCAATGCATATTTTTATGATTATTATTTTGAATGTTTTTCTTTTTTATGATACACTGAAAAAAAGTCCTTTGAATTTACTTGTTTTGAAAATGTACATTGGTTGCGCCTGATTAAAACGTGTTCAACCATCATAACTGCATATCGTTTGTGTCACGTATGGAGAAGAGCTGGACCAAAGAGCAGGCGGAGGCAGAAAGATAGTGATGAACAGTTTATTGAGGAAGGTGATGGAGGTGGTCCTGGATGTGTTGGCGGGCAGCGGCGTGGACAGGCGGCAGGAACGACGAGGATCAGGAACACGGGGGAAACACTCGGAACGAGGAGAGACACGGGAGTCAAAAAGGGAAACAAGGAACAGTGTGGCTTACGTGAGGTAAGTGGGCCGGTGGTACCGCTGGAATGAGACGCGGTACTTTGCCGTGGATTTCCGGAAACAGGCAGGCTTATACGTCGGTGGTGACGAGGGCTGATTGGAGACAGGTGCGCGGATTGCGGAAGGTGCTGAAAAGAGAAAGGGAGGGGAGAGAGAGAGGGCGAGAGGGCGCAAAGCGACCTCCAGGCTCCAATAATGGTACTGCAGAGCAGTTCATGACAGTACCCCCGTCTCTGCGGATTCGCCTCCCGGCCGGAGGTTTCGGGGCGCAGGTGGGGACAGGCTTAAGCATAGAGACGTGGAATGTGGGGTGAATTTTTAAGGACTGCGGAAGTTCCACTTGAAGTGGAAGGTCGTGGGAAGAAATGCAGACAGATTGGCCCACCTTGTATTCGAGCGTCGGGGTGCGATGACGGTCCGCGAGCTGTTTATTGCGTGCGGCCGCCCGGACGTCCTTCCACACCGCCTGGACTCGCTGGAGGTGATCTTGAATGGCGGGGACTGCCACTGCCCGCTCCCGTTCTTTGAATAATGGGGGTCGGTAACCGTGGCAAGCCATGAACGGCGACATAGCGGTAGCGGAGCTGGTGAGGGAGTTGTGAGCGTCTTCGATCCACGAGCAGGGGTTGCATGCGGAAGGAGAGACTGAAATTGAACCTGCTCAGCAATAGTGCCCAGCGAGCCTGTCGGGGGTTGAGACGTTTAGCAGAACGGAGGTAAGTGAGGTTTTTGTGGTCGGTCCAAAGGAGAAATGGCTGTTCAGTCCCCTCCAGCCCGTGCCTCCACTCCTCCAGGGACCATATTATGGCCAGCAGCTCACGTCATATTTCATATCATATTTCCTCTCCGCAGGGGATAGGCGGCGAGCACAGGGGTGTAGTTTCTCGGTCGAGGGGTCCCGCTGCGAGAGGACAGCTCCAGCTCCAGAGTCCGAGGCGTCAACCTCCACCACGAACTGGAGGGAGGCGCAGAGTGAGAGCATTGGTGAGCAGGGATTTGAGTTTACTGAATGCCGGAGAGGCTGCTGGGGTCCACCGAAAGGGGGAGCTGATCGATGTGAGGCTGGCGAGGGGGATTGCGACCTTGCTGTAGTCGCGGATAAATTGACGGTAGAAGTTGGAAAATCCGCGGGAGCGTTGCAGTTAGTTCCGGGTAATGGGGATGGGCCAGTCGGCGATGGCTCGGCTCTCGGCCATCCAGGTCTGTGACATTATTCGGGGACGGAAGTGGTTGGAGAGGGATTCGGAGCCGGTGAATTATATCTTCATGAATAAAATTGTCATCGGCACCGGAATCAATAAGGGCAGTCAATGGGGGTGTTATGAGTAGAAACTATGATGCGAGCGGGAACGGTCGTACGGGAGGGAGAGCTAAAGGGAATGGAGGTTTGGCTTACTACGACGCTCTCGGTTCGCGGCGAGCCTGGCCTTTTGGCCAGAGGGGGCAAGAGGAACTAAAATGACCAGGCTCAGAGGGAGGTCGGATTCCATCTTCGAGGGAAGGAGGGATACTTGTTGCGTGAGGGAGTGTAGGGATTCCATCATTTCTTGGAGAGTCTTTTCTTGTCTTCCTGTGCGGGCGCCTTGGATGGTGAGTGCGTTCTTAAGCGCCTCCGGGGTCGCTGGGTCCATCATGGCCGAAGTATTCTGTCACGTATGGAGAGGAGCTGGACCCAAGAGCAGGCGGAGGCAGATAGATTATAGTGAACAGTTTATTTAGGAAAGGTAATGGAGGCGGTCCTAGGTGGGTTGGCAGGCAGTGGTGGGGACATTGGCGGCAGGGTGCAAAGTGCCATCCAGGCTCCAAAAACGCTACTGCAGGGCAGATTTGAAAGTAAAGAAGTGGAGGATTAACATCAGTTTGCCACGTTTTAATCAAGTGCGACCGAAACCGAACTTTTTGTTTTCGGTGTCGAGCTAAGAGCTAAGTTTATTCTCGACCAGTTATTATAGCGGCTAGCATGCACTCCTGCGCAAAAAAAGAATTAGTTGTGCTTGCTTGCCAAATGTAATGTAAACTTTATTAGCAGGGGGACTGTTTTTTTTTTTTTTTTTTTTTTTGATGACCAATTCAATTTCCAAATTCCGCACATCTCCTGCTATTTAGCGGCAGACATTGTCCGCTCCTTCAGACAATTCTTGAAAAGAACAAAAAGTGTGTAGCCTCAGGATCAAAGTTGAACATTATGACTTCAGACCATGTTCGTCCAATCAGAGGAGCCCCTAAACTTAAATGTATATAAATCGCGCAGAAACTAAGCCACATTTGTTTGCATATTAGTCTGACTTTTTTGGGAAAAATTATTATTCCAGGTTTCCACCTTCAGTTGTGTCGGGAAATGGACGTTTAAGACATCACGTTAATGCAATACAAACTTCGCGGAGGAAACTTGCATTTATCTGGTGGCATGGCTGCGTGCTGTCCAAACAATCACTACTCTAAATACTTACAAACATTTACTTTTCATAATGCCTTGAAACCAAAATCTGCTGTATTCGGGGGTTTTCTTGCTTGCGATACGATCTGAGGTCACCATGGCGACGATGACGCTACTATTGTCTTTATGACCAGTGTAATACAGCAATACACCCCACCGTATCATCGAAATGATTTAGACATGTTATTTGACGCCAGAAGTCTTACTGTTGTTTCACATAAAGATGAGGAAAGACTCCTGTTAACCTGTCTGACAACGTTATGCACTTGGTTTCTATAAATAGTGATTTTAATAACAGCTCCCGTGTGCTCTCCGTAGCAATTGTTAAAACCAGACCTCCAACGCCACAGAGAGCATCAAAACCTCATCGCGCGCTTCAATTGTGGGGTTAGTGACGACTTCTTCTGGCGGCAAATACGTGCAACAGTCTTGTCTTCCTTTGCATATCTCTCTCGCTTCGAGACTTGCGAGTCGACTTCCTGGAAAACGGCACGAGTGAAGCCATTTGACTTGTGCCGACAAACTCCATCCCACACGAGGAGACAATCTTGTCTGGGCTCTCGCGGATTCCAGCTGTTGCACGTTCACTCGGGTAATTGCGGCGAGATTCAACTCATTTCACACCTGAGCGCTGCGGTTTGCAAAGCCTCGTAAACTGTCTTTGCCAGCGTCGTTATGCATACGAATCAATCGATTATGTGAAATGCTGAAGAGAGACGCATGCTCTGGGAGATGATAAGCTAGCGGTTTGTGCTCGCGACAGTTTGTGTGTCAGTGGTCTCAGTGACATAAGTTTTGAAAGTGGTACGACTTCAATGGAAAAGGAAATCCCCACCCAAACAAAGCCCCTCCCACACTCACCCATCCCACCTCTTCCTCTCGGGCTCTGCACACTAAGCGAATTGTGCACGTCTCTGTACCAGTTCCGTATTTTCGACGTATCTCCGCCAGACCCTCAATGGCATTTGAAAAAACACAGCAGCTTTTCCTTTTCCTTTTCCTTTTCCATCTCGAAAACAGCGGCGGGCCGTGCATTTGGTACCTGGGTCTTAAGTGTGGACCTGACCTCATCTACCTCTTAACCGCTTTCACGTCGCCATTATAGAAACCATCAACGCGATACAAAAGTGCAACATAACAGCGCGCGCCTGCGCCACGTACATCAGCTCGAGCAGTTCAGCATCAATATTTATCGAATGACATGACAAAATTATAAAAAAAGAATGAAGCAAATAAATCATCATACTCACCAGAGAGGCTGATTATTACATGTGTGCTGGCGCTCTGAGGCGAATTTGAAATGTCATTAGTTTGAGAAGCAGTGCCCCTTGCTTTTAAAGTTTGGCCGGCGCTACTGATTCCGAAGGGCAGATGAGAAGGACACGGCGACGCGGAGGCTGAAATCTCATTGGTCAAAAAGAACACCAACAAAAAATACAACATACGAAGTGTGTCAGTAAAGATTCCAAGATCGGTGTCACCCAAGATATATTTGTCCCCTCTGCAGTGTAAGGCACGAACGAGCCCAGCGTTCGCTGCGTGTACTGCCTGAAGGATTCTTCTGGGATCCTCCCCGACGTCATCGGTCACGTCTTCTCAACGGGGTCAACTTCATGACCCCCGTTGAACTTGGGAAGGAGGGAAAAACTTAATATTTCCTTTGTCAAAAAAGGCCTTTTCGTTTGGCCACGTAGGGCAAGCGTAGGCTATGAAAAAGATCCTTTCAAAATCGGCTCGATGGTCTGCGACACACGAACGTGTACACTTCCCCCCCCCCCCCCCCACCCCACCCACCGCCGCCGCCGCCACATCCAGGGGAAATGCTTGCAACTCGAAATGTGCGTACTGCAGAGCACAGGCCTGCACTGGCAAATGCTCATTCTGATTCCATTACAGCGAGGCCGACTGACAGTACGACGCCATCATTGCGATGACTCATCTGGTCCAAAAAGAAACTGTTTCAGTTCGGGGGGGGGGAGCCTCTTCAAAAGAAAAACGACATTTTCAAGCTTTGCAACTGTACTGTTGCAGTGAAAGGTAAAACTTCATTCGAAATTCTTTGGATCATCTTGCTATAGCAATGTCTTGGACAAATGCAGCACTGTTATTAGCAACAGGAGCAGAACAGGATGGTAAGCCTTACGAAACAAATAATGCTGGATAGTTGCCCATGAGGCCATTGTTCCCCTCGATTAAATTGAGCTTTTCCCCTTCGTCAAAATATGTATTTAAATTGACAACAGCAATTTGGAGAGGAAAGTAAACCGCGCGAACAATATTTCTGAGTAATCCGACCCAAAGTTAGATTTTTCAGCTTCATCTGTTTTTTTTTTTTTTTTTTTTGGTCACGATTTAAGAGTTCGCAGTGGCGGTTTCTACATCGGGCATCAGGTCGACCCGAGCGCAGGAAACACAGGAGGGAAGGATATCAAATAAACATAAAATCAAAGAAACACAAAAAATAGGTTTTGTAGATACCAAAAATACAAACACTTGCAACATGACCTGTAACAAGGACAATGAACTAACGTTGACTGAAAGAAAAACACAAACGTGATGGCGCGACAACGAGGCACACTCGACACGAGCGGCAACCAAAAATGTCTTCTCATTCTTCCCTGTGTTAGCTGTTGTTTGTTGGCTGACTTCTTTCTTGACTTGTCTCGCTATTAATAGCAGTCATCAACCTCCCGACATCCTTCTTTCCCCTCTTCAACCCCCTCCGTCTTGCCTCATTTGGCACATTCCCTTCACGAATTCCCTCCCGCATAAAGAGCTGCCAACACGTCCGCACGTCTCGGAACTTCGGCCTCAGAAGCGACGGTGCAACTGCTAAAGTGAACGTCCGGATGGCGCAGAGACGAACTGCGTCTTAAATTGGTGTGTGATCGTGAGACTTGAGGTCTTTTTAATGCGTTTACTCATCGCTATAATTTTCTGTAATTCATTAATCCATTCATTAATAATAGATATAATAATCTATAATCCCCCCACACCCCTAAAAAAAAAAACGTAAAAAAAAAAATCAAGGAAACCAAGATGGCTTTAGCTGTCTCTATTTGAAAAGATCTAAAAGAAACAGTTTGTTTCCGACTTGGATGGTGACTGGGAAAATGTCTTTTCATTTAAAACGTGTCCAAAAACACTTCAACTTTTCATTGAGCAAGTTTAAAACCTGTTATTTGCTATCCTTTTTTGAAAATGTTTGGCCACAAGTGTCTTAATTATATGTTTGACCACATTAAATACAGTTGAACCATTTTTGTATTCTTCTACTATTATGGGTTTTTCATTCATCCTCCTCCACCCCCCCACCCTCATCTGATCAGGAAGAGCTATTATTAAAAGCATAATTTGAACTTGCAGCACAAGTGTCTTCTTGTGTGTGTGTGGGAATGTGTTTCTGCAAGCTACATCAGCTCCCTTGGAAAGAAAAACTCTTTTATTTGAGTCAAGATCGGATTTCTCCTGAAAATACAGCGGGACCCTCATGATTGACTCGGATCGGTTCCAGGGTCCCGGTCGGTTGGACGTCACAACAGGCACGTGCAGCTGAGGATCTTTCCTGACCCAGGACAAAAAGGGCTGGTGCTTGAGCACCATTTGGGGGTCTATCTGTGCAAGTGCCTCTTTTTTAAGCATACGTGTCCCAAAGTATTTGTTGTGTGAGCAAAAGTGTTTTACATTGAATACGTTGAGGTTGTACTGTAACAGTTTTGGCAAGAATGTGACCGTCTCAAATGGTCGCAGATTGAGACCATGAATGCAAAATATGAATACGACCGTGAAGATGAGACATTTTCTTCATACAAAAGATATTCATCGCACGTGGTCACTTATCCAAAGTCAGTTCTTGTTCCTCGTCTCTTCCGATCATATTCTCCATCTTGATCATCGCCTCCAAGGACAGAATGGATTTTTGTTTTTGAAATGGATCCTTTTCACTCCCGTAATGCCCTTTATGCAAATGACCGACGTGCACACTTTTCCACGAGCGCAACAAAGGCAGCGGCCGCGTGCGGTCAGACAGTTCCAATTACTAATCAGTGACCTGGGAAATAGACTCGGTGGTGGCAGCGGTGCAGGGAGGTGGGTGATCCCCGGTAGCCGAGGGCGGGGGGGGGGGGGGGGGGGGGGGGCACAGGAGCAGGTGGCGCACAAAACTAGGCTGTCAGATTCGAATGTAGCAGGACTTTGCAATTGACATTCTTGAAAGGATGGTGACTGGAAGCTTAAAAACAACAACAACAACAACACACAAACAAATGTGCTTTACAAAGTACAGATGAAACAGAAGGCGGACGAAGAGCTGCGAAACGAGATAGCTAAGCTCAGGCAGACGTGTCTCTCCCGGTGTGCTTCCGAATTGAGTATTGCTCTTGTCTCCCCTTCCCTGCAAATATTTGTAATGGGCGACAGATGCCAACTTGCACTCATCAAGTCTTCACCACAAAACAAAACGGAAGGACATTACACGCTGGCACACTCTCGACTGAAGTTATGTTGACCACCTGCACAGCGAACCGAGCATCAACGTTTAAGGTAAGGCGGGACTTTAGTTCAGGGGCCACGGAAAGCCTCATTTGATGTCAAAGGGGCGGGAGCACGGAAATATCGCCATACCTGATATGAGAAATATGTTTGAATGCAGAACGAATGAAATGCATTCCGAAAATGGTTATACTTGATGATGTTTTTTGAAATCCTTTTACAAGACAACGTAAGCTTTTGTGAGAATATTTTTGCTGCAGTTTGCCAGAAGGCACAAAACTTGAAATGAAAAATATAGTATTGCACTTTCGAATGGAATCGACTTATGACGACCTATGAATGATTGCAATTCCATTTTTTTTTGGCGGGCGCATAATAATTCTCAACCAGCACCGCAATGTGTTTGGTAAATTTCCGGATTGTAGCCCCTCGTGGGCCGGTTTTGGGCCCGTGGGCCGTTGTTTCACACCGTTGCTTTAAGGTATAGACTCAGACTTTCGATTGCCGAACGAAACCTGAGCAATTCACCGAATTGATTTCTTCCAGGGGTCATACTGTCGCCACTGGAAAACCCTCAATGGCATTTGAACACGCTTAACCGCAACTGCTTTGTTTTGCTCAGCCTTATTCATCCTTCATCATTTGCGGGCTTGGGATCGAAACTGTTTGTCTCTTTTAAGAAAAGGAAAGAACACTGGAAGATAAGTGAGCCAAGGCTCACTGAGGAGGTTCACCTCGAAATAAACCGTTTTTGCTTGTCTGTGCAAAGCAATTTTGAAGCAAGTTATTATTATTATTGTCAAAGAGGCAACCGCTCCAAAAATGATGTTGGTCTTCAAAAAATACATCTATGGTATAGTTGATCGAATTCGTGCGCTACGTTGTTCTTTTCACTTCCAGAGCTAAAATAAGAAAGAAGGCGACGAACAGACGCAAAGACTCCTCGTCGATAATTTACCAACCCTGTTAGGTTCTCGCAGCCGTGTTGACAAACACACATGCCACTGTGCAAATGGCACACGCCGCCCACGTTTACAGTGCTGACGAACCACACAAATTCATAGGCGGCATGCGCACAAATAATGCTTGTTACGATTACGTTTGCAACACACACAAGGACAAGCTTCGTTCTTCAAACGCCGTCGCCTTCATCCGCTATTGTAAAAGTCAGGGGGGGGGGGGGGGGGGTCGTAAAGCCGAGGTGTTCAAAGTTTCGGCTTCGCGGGTCTGCTCACGTCCACGAGGGCTGCGCGGTGATGCGCCAAAGCCGCTGCCCACGTTAGAGACTTGAAATAAACCACTGCCCTGATTATACAGCATGCGCGCGCATGCGAGCTGAAGGCGGCCTAGATGCAAAGCCCAGCCGAGCGTAGCGCGACGCTGCGCTCCCTAAAGGGGCCTGAAAATATATCTTAGTGACTGAAAAAGGAGCATTAGTGTGCCCCAATGATGTGGACATGACCACAAGCTGCCCGCCGCCATCTTGGCGAGCAGTACACGGCACACGGCCGTACTGGTCTTGAACCTGTAGGGATGATGGTGGTGATGATTATGGATTATGTCGGACAGGTCATGACAATGCACGGCGCTGCCTGAAGACAAAAACAACAACAACAAAAAAAAAGGACATTGCTTCGTTTCAAGCTCGGGAGAACGGAAACGCCAACACTCGCCCTGCGAAATGAGATAGCTAAGCTCAGGGAGAAATCAAACAGATCCGGAAAACAGGCAACAGTCACATCTAAGTGCATGACACCACCTCCAGATAGAAAATACAGTCAAGGTGTCATTCTTCTTCTTCAGTCATTCTTAGAAAATCAAAGAAAGTCAATGTATACAATTTCAAGCGTGTGCCTTCAACACCCTTGGAAAACAAAAATCGCCTGACATGAGCTTGAGGCTTGATCGTTACTTCTGCTTCCTCATTTTCCGCCGCATATCTCGGTCAAATTGTTGTTTGCTAACCACGCGGTCTCGTTTTCTCTGTGAAATGATATTGCACCTTTTTTTTTTTTTAAATGTATATTACAACAACACACTCAATGGTCTTGGTCGTATGTGTGCATGGAAATTAGTCGGGTTACAGTGTTTTTAATTGAGCATTTTGAGTTGTTGTTGGTTTTTTTTCCAATTCTATTTGAGATTGTCATGAGGAATCCACTCCTTAAAACATTGTCACTTACAAGCCTAATGAAAGGAAGTGCGAAGAATCGATTTCTTGTTTCGGCTTGTGTGACAGCCGTCGTCTATGCCGGTCCACCTGACGTACGCGCAACATTTGACTAACAAACGACAGCCAGCGGGGGATGCAAACGAGGTAAAGCAAAGTGTGTGCGCGCACGCGCGCGCTACGGTCGCACTGATCTTGAAAACGTCCAATGATAATTGAGCGGTGCGGCTGCATGAGCACGTTTTTTGCATCGTGGAGCATTTTGAAGGGTCGTAAGCTGTATGTGCTCTCCCACAGGTGGCCGAGACATTCATTCGTTCAACGCTCTTGACGTAGCAGCTGACTTTGACAGGTGGCCAGAAAGTCACGAACACACACGCAAAGCGACTGTTTGGGAAAAAAGGAAACCCCAAATAAACCGTGATCCAAGGCTATAATTCCTTCTATTCTTTAATGACTTACTTTCCGGTGCGGTCCGTGCCGACTCGGATTCGCTTTAAATTTCCATCTATTACACCTAAAACCTTTTGAAAACTTTCCCTTCAGCCGTCGTGTGACTAAAAAAAAGTGAACCCTCTTTACAACAACAAACGTCTTCTCTAACAAACTCTTCTCCGTTAAACCATAACAGAGGTGCTCATTAACTATTCACAGGCTTTTATTCATTTGGGCTGAAGCCTCTTTGTGTGTCAAGGTCAGTGGCTGAGAGGGAGGCCGAGTGCGGCGCTACCCAAATGAGGGAATGAAAATATCCTCTTCCACAGTGAGGCACCGTAAGAACGCCGCATTGTGTGGCAGGGCTACATGTAGAGCAGCCCGGAGCTGCGCATTAGCGCGCGTGACCCGATTCGAAGGCGGTCGAATATGGAGCAAGTCAAGCGCATCTGGTCACTGACAATAGGGTACGAAGGATTCGGCTCGCTCGCAGGCGCACAAGTCTCACCTTCAACTGAGCGAGAAGATCTGGACGTGGCGTGCGGGGAACTTGGAAGAGAATGTGTAACCGGGCTACCGTTTCTACCAAATGAAGAAAATGCACGGCGCGCTCTCGTCTAGGTCGGGTCGGTGAGTGTAAACAGCAACAGATTACGTTCATGATGATGATGATGAACATTTTGGGACGTTTTCTGAAAGTCTATGCAGATGAATGTGAACTCAAGAAACGAACCCATTCGAGAGGGCGGCCATGTCGTCAGTCTGCCGCACACTGCACGGAATTTGAGAACCGCGACAATCGGGAACGTTCGAAGGGAGACCTCACAGCGGTGTACCGCACAAATGAAAACCTCGCCGTTGGAGTAACACGCCAACAAGTCACCGAGAGCCCGCTTGAGCTAAGTTTACGTCCAAGTTGGGCAAAGAGTCAAAAGACTTTCAGCTTTTTTTGACGGTGAGGTCGCTGTAAAGTCAAACTATATTCTATACGTCTTCCAAACTCGAAGGAGCGTGACAGGACGCCAGGTGGTCTTTTGCCGACACATCTCGACATATACCGGCTAGCTCGCGAGCTAGCGTGCTTTCGGGGCTCCTCTCGTCCGAGGCGTCGCCTCCTCGCTCGGGAATTGAGAAAACAACATCGGGCTCTGTTGTGCCAATCGCGGCAGATGCATTTTTTGGGGGGTGGGCATAGCTAGCCAGCTTGCGAGCTAACCGCACGCTGTAGTGGGAGAGATGGGCCTCGTAATAATAACTAACTCGCGATTGTGCCAGATAAACACGCAAGGTCCTGGACTTTTTATATATTTGGCGAGGGGCGATTCGAGAATGGATTATTGTTCTTCTTTCGATTGTTTTCTATTGAAATGTGTTTGGAAACCTAAAGGAGAAGAAGCCGAAAAGCATCCGTCCCGATTGTGTTCAAGCTTAGATGAGTTCAACGGTCTATGAAAAAAGGATGTCAAATGTCGTGCCATCCGTTTCATCAGCGGTCTCTTAGGTTTGCTGTGGAAAACATCGCAACTCACGTGCGGTACATCGAGTACACAGAGAATGTTTTAGCTCATTTTCGCCGTTGTTGACCATTGCAGTTGGGGTCAGAAATAACCGCGCGAGCTTCCACTAGACACCAGCCTGTGCCAGGGGTGGTGCATCTCCTTTCACCTCCATCCCATTAGAGGCAGTAGCTTTTTTTTATGATTATTATTACACCGCAGCCCTTTTTCTAAGCATCCAAATTAGTCAACGGGTTTAGCACCGAGGCCATCGCGTTCCCCCAGCTATCCATCATATCCGTGTCACAGGCGCTCCCTCCCAATAACGGCTTGCTCCTAACCCAGATCGCTCTGGCCCAAAATGAGATCAACACCAGCCAGTTTGCCTCTCCGGGTGCAGGGACACGATCATCCGCAGTGCTGCTAAATATGAGCGGAGGGCTTCAGTGCCTCTTAATCTCAGCGGATTATCTCAACAACCCAATTATCCCCGAGTCCCGTGTGGTCTGACCCACACTGGCCTTCTGTCCCAAGTGGGTGAGAGGAACTGGGTCTCATTATAGCGAGGTGACGATGCGGTAGCCTTTACATCTACGTGCACAAAAAGGATCAGGGGTACCAAAAATAAAAAAAAATGGATGAAAAAAGGTTCAAAAGAATTTCCCCAAATGAGTCAAAGCCGCCGTGAACGTGGACGATCACAGTCATAGTGTGAAACAGCAACACAATCTTTCCAGCGCTCACAAAGTAATACAAATGTGTACAACAAAAAATCTATCACTAAACTATGCTCGCAGCAAAAGTCATAATTGTAGTAGATACTGCCATAAATATAACAGTTGAACGGAAAAAAAGTACAACCACCAATTCCGATGAAGTTGGGACGTGTAAACCGCAAATAAAAACAGAATAGAAAGATTTGCAAATCCTTTACAACCTATATTCAATTGAACACAGTAACCCCTCGTTTATCGCGGGGGTTAGGTCCCCCCCTGCAATAGTTGAAATTTGCAACGTAGCGACCCCATTTTTTAAAATTACTTATACATCATGTAAAGTTGTAGGAACCTCCGCAGACTCTTATTTATCTTCGCCACACACCTATGAACCTCTACCATACTCTTACAAAACATTTCTATACTCTGAAACGCCTTTTCAACTCTATGATTTTTCCTTTTGTTTTTGTATTTTTACACTTTCATTGTTCTAGCCGAGGAAGTGTTTATTTTACCACAAAATAAATTACATCAACGCACTGAATCCGGAATAAGTGAACAAGCAAGGGAACACTGTACACTACAAAGACAAGATACAGTATTTAATGTATATTACTGCAGTCCTTTCACCGTTTACCAATGTTCATACTGTTTTTACTGATGAACAACATATGCTGCCATCCAAGTATTGTCTTTTTCAAGGACATATATTTACATTATAATGTGTTATTAAAAGGAAAGGTGATGTAAGACAGTGGTAAACATGTGCCTGTCCAGGAACGTGTTGCAGGCATCACATTCAAAAGGAGTGAATATTTGCAAAAAAATTAAAAAATGTATCCGTTGAAACAAATATCTTTCTACCCTCTTTGTAGGCTATTCAATTGACTGTAGGATGAAAAGGATTTGCGAAACATTGTAATCTGTTCATTTACATTTCACACAATGTCCCAAATTCATTGGAATTGGGGTTTGTAATCAAATGCACATTTCTAAACATTTATCTTGTTTTTTAAAAAAAAATGAACTTTAAGCTGCTATTCTATTTCCATAACCAATGAAAAACATAAAACTAAAGACTGATTATTTCATTGTAAGTGAGCAAACGTACAGTGAAAAATGTTTGCCCCCATTCAGATTTTTTTTTTTTTTTTTTTTTGCATGTCACAGTTAAATGTTTCCCCATCATCAAACAGATTTAAATAGCATATCAAATATTAAATATAATATCATATATAATATCAAATACAAGATGCAGTTTTTAAATGAAGGTTTTTTATGATTAAGGGAGAAAAGAAATCCAAACCTACATGGCCCCGTGTGAAAAAGTGATTGTCCCCGAACCCTAATAACTGGTTGGGCCACCCTCAACTACAATAATCAAGAGTTTGCGATCACTTGCAATGAGTCTCTTACTGCGCAGTGGAGGAATTTTGGCCCACTCAGCTTTGCACGATTGTTGTAATTCAGCCACTTTGGAGGGTTTTCGAGCATGAAGCGCCTTTTTAAGGTCATGCCGCAGCATCTCAATAGGATTCAGGCCACGACTTGGACTGGACCACTTTTGTTTTTCTTCAGCCATTCAGAGGTAGACTTGCTGGGGTGTTTTGGATCATTGTCCTGCTGCAGAACCCAAGTTCGTTTCAGCTTGAAGTCACGTACAGAGGGCCGGACTTCTCCTTCAGGATTTTTTGGTAGACGGCATCATTCATAATTCTATTTATCATAGCAAGTCTTGCAGGTTCTGAAGTAGCAAAACAGCCCCAGACCATCACACGACCACCACCACATTTTACCGTTGGTATCTTTTCCTGAAATGCGGTGTTACACCTTTACGCCAGATGTAATGGGACACTCACCTTCCAAAAAGTTCAACTTTTGTCTCATCAGACCACAGAGTAATTTCCCAAAAGTCTTGGGGATCATCAAGATGTCTTCTGGCAAAATTGAGACGAGCCTTTATGTTCTTTTTGCTCAGCAGTGGTTTCGTCCTGGAACTCTGCCATGCAGGCCATTTTTGCCCAGTCTTTTTCTTCTGGTGGAGTCGTGAACGCTGACCTTAACTGAGGTAAGTGAGGCCTGCAGTTCTTTGGATGTTATTGTGAGGTCTTGTGTGACCTCTTGGATGAGTCATTCCGCTCTTGGGGTAATTTTGGTCGGCTGGCCACTCCCGGGAAGGTTCACCACTGTTCTGTGTTTTCACCGTTTGTGGATAATGGCTCTCACTGTGGTTCGCTGGAGTCCCAACGCTTTAGAAATGGCTTTATAGCCTTTTCCACACTGACTGATCTCAATTACTTTCTCTCATTTTTAACAGGGGGAAATCCCTTTTTCACACAGGGCCATGTAGGTGTGGAATTTTTCTCAATAATAAAAACCTTTTAAAAAGCCAATTTTGTCTTTACTTGTGTTGGACTAATATTTCAATTTCAACTCATATTTCAATAATTACTTCCGGTCTGGTAATTGTGTGAATAAATCCAATTGATATCTCCGTCTCAAGCAACCACAGCGTGCAAAAAAAAAAAAAAAAAAAAAAAAACCCATCAGATTTTCTCTACCTGCCCAGCATTCTTTAAAATGATACCACAAGAGCAAAGAAGAGGCAGAGCAGTAGCAGGAGAAGGAGGGAGAGCTGACTCATGCCAGTGAGGGAGCTTCAGGAGGGCATTGAGAAGAACCGAAACATCTGGACTCTTATTGAGTATTTCCTCCATTTGATATCATTATCGCGCCAGTGATAATTACCTTCGAGGCTCCTGATTACAGGAAATGTATGAGGAGTCAGACCAGGTTGTGTAAAAAAAAAGCCGTGTCAAGAGAAAGCAGGCTTATCAATGTACTACGTGGTCTTGTTACTCGTTTTAGCTTGACTTTTTCTTTTAGGCACCAAGAAAAAAGAACTGTGATGTGCTGACAGTGTGTGGGCTCTAATCACTTCCAGATAGTGAGTGATCAATACATTTGTTTCTGCAAGAAATACTTCAAAAAAAAAAAAAAAAAAAGACTGCAGGTTACATTGGGTGCATTGATGTCATTTCTTTTTTTTTTTTTTTTTTTTTTTAATTAGAAATGGATCACCAAGCAGTATTGTTTTTGCCTTCAATGTGGCATGCATACAAAATCAGACTCAAAGTGTCCATCTGTTCGTGCCCAGTAAGTGATGATATTTATAAGGGGTCGCTATCATTCTCCTCCTGTGCATTTAATATTCACAAGATACAGTATGTACATTCAAACGACTAGACTCCGGCATTCGCAAGGAAAACAAAGCAATAATAAAAGTAAAAATGTACAAAAACTTCAAATGACAAGAATGACATTACCTCTTTTCAATCAACTGAATAAACCCCACTCGTTAAATAATGATTGTTAACCTTAGGCACGTTGTAGATTGGTGAGGCATTCTAGAAGCCAAGAGGAGGCTAATTACTTCTTCCTCTCATTTATCTCAAGCTGATGTTGGTGTAAACAAAACCACTACACTTTCCTACTTTTCCTGTAGGACTGTCATCCAGACAAGTAAAAACAAAAACAAACAAAAAAAATTAAGAAACATATCTACGAAGGTTTCTCTGCTCTGACGGCTGTGGGTTTCTTTGGCATAAAGGAACGTGATTTTCTACAACAACAAAGATCTCCAGCTGAAACAAATACTTCAATGGCAGGAAAAAAAACAACCCATCATCAACTTGCCCAAAAATGACATAAAACTGCATCGGACTGTCTGAATTTGGCTAATAAACTCTCCTCTAGCCGCTAGGGGCATGTAATAGAACATCACCTCCCGAAGAAGCGCCACACTGAATATCTTCATCATTTGAGGTATTAAATAATCCAACTTCCTCAGTTTTCACTTCCATTTATGTTCATCTGTGGACATTTATACCAGCACTGAGTTCTGTTTCATCGGGTTGAAGACTGTCCATCTTTTTTAACGGTAAGACTGTTTTACTTTGCTGTACACAAAGTCACGTGAATGGTTATTCATGGCCCCGCTTCGTCTGACATCCGAACTTCATCGGGGCTATCAAACCTTTAGGTAAACATCGTAAAACAACCCAAAAATAAATCGAGTCTGTGGCTAAAACTAAAGGCCTTTAAGATATTCAAGGGACCTTTTCGGGGTTAATTATTCACATGAGATGACATTATAGTTGGTTTGAATGAATTTACTGGTGAGCTCTGTGAGGGTACTGTACTTGAATAAAGTGAGGAGGAGAGAAACGCACAAACAGAATGCTCTCAGTCTTCCCTCAAGGCGAATCCTAATCCCCATTCTATGCCAACACAAGGCATCGCAGGGACCATCGGAGAGGTACCGGTCTTCCGGATACTGACTAAACCTTGGAACAAGAGCCCCAAAATACTAGTTCCTCCTTGTGTAAGTTGTCTGGAAAGGAAATCAAATATTGCAAAGATTCAAGGGAAGAGTTCAGCGTTTTTCCCCTGCGACGGCAAATGAGACTCCTGGACAGTATTTTTTAGGATGCTCTGCATGTCCGCTGAGACAAGCGAGGCGTCAAGCGTGACCCGTTTCTACAACGTTCAACCACTACTGGCTTTTTGGGTTGTTGTTTTTTGTTTTTTTTTAAAGGCAAGAGTAAGATGTTTTCTTGAAAGTTGGGAATTTGGCAAACTCCATGCCCCTCAGCACAGCCTCATCCAGTAAAAAATATAGAATTAAAAAAGAAAGAAAAAGGACCCCGCAGTATTTACATGTGAATACACATGCAGACATATGGGCTTCATCTAAGGCAAAGGGGATTGTGAGCGAGTGTAAAAAGTGCTTGTTGAGTCTGCCTCAGGCAGCTCGGGTTCAGAGTTTTGCAAAGAGCCACCGGTGCGTTGCCTGTCAGAGGAAAAAGAGCACTGGCTGCTCAGGGAGCTTTTTCTCCCTCTCCCTTCATGATCAAGATGTGCGTCCCCTCCCTTAGGCTGCTCCTCTCATACGTCTCCCTCAGGATCTCTCACTGGGACACATTCAGCAGCTTGGTAGATTTATTGGGGTAATTGATTGCCAGGCTGATGGCGGCGATGTTCTTGAGAGCCTACATGAGAAAATGAAGAGTGTGTGAGTCAAATACATGGGAGAACATCAACGCGAGAACCTTTAAAACAAGAATTGTTTTTCGAAATGAGAGTTTAAATTCTGGCAACATTTGTGTGGAACAAAATTTACAATACGTTCCCCCCCTTTTTTTTTTTAAAATTGGGCTTCAACATGAGAACACATTTAGACCTTATCATCTGAGAACACCTAAAAAAAATTCCACCGACAATCTTAGTCATTTTATTGTATTACATCAACCCATGCCGATTGCAATAAGGACCGAGCCCTAACACAAATAGCGAAAATCTGTGAGTATTTGATAGCCCCATTAAAACTTTTCAACTCATTGTAACATGGACTTTGACAACAAAATGCCACAACATGACGGCAACAGCTCTATTTTTGTCGAAACCAAACTCCTCAACTCACTTTATATAAGATGGCACAAAAGGAATCATTATTTAGATTTGGCCTAAGCACAAAAACCCCCGATAGTAGATAGGTTAAAATAAAAAATATGGTACAAGGTGAATTTGTGAGTATGCATGGGTTCACTTCACTGTATTATATGATTATTATTATTATTTTCTAACCCTGAGTGTGAGGAACTGTTATTTATTTATTTAGACCACATTTATATGCATTTGAATTAACCAGTTAGTATATAATGCACACCTCACAACCGATATGCACCGGCTGGCCCGGGAACGGCTCGGGATCCCCCCGGAAGAGCTGGATGAAGTCTGGGCGTCCCTGCTAAAGCCGCTGCCCCCGCGACCCGACCTCGGGTAAGCGGTAGCAAATGGATGGATGGATGCAACAGGTTTTTCACACCTGGATTTGGGGATCATCTCCCATTCCTCCTTGCAGATCCTCTTCAGTTCTGTCAGGTTGGATGGTGAACGTTGGTGGGCAGCCATTTTCAGGTCTTTCCAGAGATGCTCAATTGGGTTTAAGTCAGGGCTCTGGCTGCGCCATTCAAAAACAGTCCCGGAGTTGTTCTGAAGCCACTCCTTCGGTATTTTAGCTGTGTGCTTAGGGTCATTGTCTTTTTTGAAGGTGAACCTTCGGCCCAGTTTGAGGTTCTGAGTACTCTGGAGGTTGTTGTCCAGGATATCCCTGTACAGCTGAAAAACACCCCCCACAGCATGATGCTTCACTGTTGGGACTGTTTTGGACTCGTGATGAGCAGTGCCTGGTTTTCTCCACACGCACCACTTAGAATTAAGGCCAACAATTTCTATCTTGGTTTCATCAGACCAGAGAATCTTATTTCTCACCATCTTGGAGTCCTTCAGGTGTTTTTTCTAGCAAACCCCATGCGGGCTTTCATGTGTTTTGCACTGAGGAGAGGCTTCCGTCGGGCCGATCTGCCATAAAGCCCCGACTGGTGGAGGGCTGCAGTGATGGTTGACTTTTTAGAACTTTCGCCCATCTCCTGACCTCATCTCTGGTGCTCAGCCACAGTGATCTTTGGGTTCTTCTTGACCTCTCTCACCAAGGCTCTTCTCCCCCGATTGCTCAACTTGGCCGGACGGCCAGGTCTAGGGAGGGTTCTGGTCGTCCCAAACGTCTTCCATTTCAGGATTATGGAGGCCACTGTGCTCTGAGGAACCTTAAGTGCAGCAGAATCTTTTTTGTAACCTTGGCCAGATCTGTGCCTTGCCAAAATTCTGTCTGAGTTCTTCAGGCAGTTCCTTTGACCTCATGATTCTCATTTGCTCTGAAATGCAATGTGAGCTGTCAGGTCTTCTATAGACAGGGGTGTGGCTTTCCTCATCGAGTCCAATCAGTATAATCGAACACAGCTGGACTCCAATGAAGGTGTAGAACCATCTCAAGGATGATCAGAAGAAATGGACAGCACCCGAGTTCAAATGTATGATCGTCACAGCAAAGGGTCTGAATACTTGAGTGGATGTGTGATATTTCAGTTTTTCTTTTTTAATCATCTGCAAACATTTTAACAATTCCGTTTTTTTCCTGTCAATATGGGGTGCTGTGTGCACATTAATGAGGGAAAAAATGACCTGAAATTATTTGAGCAAATGGCTGCAATATAAGAAAGAGTGAACAATTTACGGGGGTCTGAATACTTTCTGTACCCGCTGTATTATTATTTGTGCAATATATTACCTCTTAATATAGTTCCCCTCTGTGTAAGCACATCACCCAAGCAGAATTCAGGCTTTCAAGCGACAAAATAATTTTACACAAAGTGCTCCAATGTTGAACTTAACTACACTGATTTTTCCTTTTTTGATTATTAGCACCACATCATTCATTGTTTTGTTTCCATCCTAAAAGACATTCGGTAAACATACATAAAGAACATACATCACCTCTACACCTTTGGTCCCCCTTTAGGGCCTATTTAAGGGTAAGTATAGAGAACGCAGAGGCGTGCTCTGACACAAATGATAATGGGCTGTCATCACCAAATACATTAGTCCTCCGAGTGCTGCCCACACGTTCAAAACAAGGTGAAGGGCGTGAGGGGGGGGGGCAAAAGCTCTGCTCGACATCAACAGCTTGATGAGTCACTACATAAAAAGACCCTGGACTTCAACTCGTGAATATTACCTAATCATAAATTGAATTGCGCTGGGTGAATGGATTACTTGAATGTAGTCAACATATTCATAAATCAAACCTTACCAGTGCTGTATTATTTAGGAGGTGTTCATCGGTGGTCATCGCTAACAAGTACTCCTGAAGGATGCCCTGTGTCTGTAAAATGCATCAAAAAAGTCACAAAATAGATCGATAAATAGAGAGATACTTCATTAACACCATGATGAAATTACATGATCACGTCAGCAATATTCACACGTTAACACTTTCATGTATGTATATGTTGTCAGTTAAAAGACACAAAGGACTCTCGAAAAAAAATACAAAATATAAATTAAAAAATAACAACAAATAAAAATCAGAGCTTTGAGCAGTGATTAGAAATAACAATCTAATCTAAAAAGAAAAAAAAACATGACAATGTTACACGTTGGCATGTGTATACTGCCTAATTACGCTACACTAATATTAGCACAATGAATGAAAAGACATTTATATGTCGTACTGTAATGATGAATTACAATATAGCCAAATGCAGTATGTAGTGTATGAAATAATATGTACAGTATGAATTATAGTGCTACTGCACATTGAAACTGTGCGAGGAATTAAACGACATTCGAACGATTCAAGATAACCCAACCAGAAGTGTAAATGTGCTAATGTGCTAAGTGTTATAACTTCTGTGGCCAAAACAGGACTTTCATTTGGAAAGTTCTTTGTAATATCGTGCCTACTGCTGACATCCTTTACAAAGAGCACCAACCACCGACTGTCCCCGTTTTAAATATCATTTATCTGTCAACCTTCGATTCATGCTAGATGACGTTAAATAAGAATCTCAGAAAACTCTTAAAAATGGATTTCTGTGCCGCGTCAATGAAAAATTACCCAGGAAAAACTCCGAGTTGTGCTACTGCCCTTTAGTGGGTGTTCACAAGCACTTCACCACTTTTGAATTCTGAACTTTCAGAGGTAACGAATATGAATGGATGTCAGCTGGTATCCTTTAAGTTATTATTTTCATACTGTCAGATCCGCAGCCCCAAACCTTGTGAGGTAGCCTTAAGGGAAAAGAGTCCATATTGTTTGGTTTGGTTGCACCTGGGGATGGGAAACCCCTTGCTAACGGCACGTTTCTAATCCATGAGACTACTATTATTAATAATTCAATGCAAGGTGGATGACCAGTGCAACACTGTGCTGCCTGGCAGATGGCAAGGCCGGGCTTTGGCCCCGAGCCCGGCCGGCCGAGAGCGGGTGAGCTGAGGAAAAACAAGGCTTGTGTCACGGAGACAGATATGAACAGAGGTAAATAATACAATTGTGTGTAGATTTCCTTCTCCTTATTACATTTCAAACCTGCAATCACCATTTTATCAGCATAAAAATAGGTAAAGTATGAGAGGTAGTTTGAAACCAAGCTGACAATTTTATTTTGAACCGAATGAGGAAACTGGTAAAGCCTGCTTTTTTTTTTTTTTTTTTTAAGCAAACTCCCCTAGCATTCAGTTGCATCAACTTCCACAGAAGTATATATTTTTGGGATCATGTCAATATAACTAATTCCGCTTAAAAAAAAAAAAAAAAAAAAAATACAAAAAAATAGATATATATAGATATATATATATCTATTTTTTTTGGCTAAAACTTTGGCACATTTTTGCATAGTTTTAAGACCTAATTATTCAGCTTTATATATATATATTTTTTTTTTAAAAAACATTTTTGTTTCAGGTACATCTCTTCAGTTACATAAGTATTTGCCAGATACTTTGTTTATTTGATTTAATACTCTTTTTGTACATTTTTGAAGTTATTTTTAAATTGTATATCTGATATTTTTTGCACATTGCTATTGCTGTTTTTGGAAACCCCAGAAATAAAGCAGATGACAATTTTACAGTAAATATATGACATACATTACACAGATTTCATTTTGTTACTTTCATCAGGTCGAGACAATATTCAGTATCCCAACTGAGTGCGTCATCACTTGGAATGTTGTGTAAATGAACCCGAGTCTGCTCTGGAAGCTGAACGTGCTATCTTTTCAGATCAAGATTCAATATTACTTGCAGAAATACAAACAGAAGCAGGCTCCAAAATAAAACGTTTGCTTCGGGGCCCCCGTGGAGTCCTGAGTTGGGATCTGATTTAAGATGGGCTGGTTCGCTCCATATGTCCGTTGTCGAAGAGTAACACTGCGCCTCCTCCACCTACCAAATACCTCGCGACGTTTACAACACCGACAGCGCTGTATTGTTAGTGTAAGCAGAGGACTTCAGCGGGAAAAACCCTTTGAACTATGTAACAGGCTACGTAAAAGAATCGATTTAAAAATAATTGTCCTGACTCATAATCTCTAATTAAATGTCATAAGATCATCCAAATGAAAGAAAGAGAAACCTATGTACTCCTTCAGTGTACCAATACAACTCTGACCTGTGTTCTGTGCACAAAAAAATTATCAGTAACAAACCCAATGTATTTCCAAGGCACGAAAAGCAGGATTCAATAATATAACACTTTCCATTTGTTTCCTAAAATAGCAAACTCTAGTCTACGCAATACCAGATGTGGCCTGTTTTTCAGCATGTGCGGGCATAGTTTACTCACGATGGCTCGAGCCTCCGCAATGAAGAAGAGCTCAGTGAGAGCTCTGTGAAGAGGTAGCAACACAGTGATACTGGTTGGATCCTGGCTTAAGTTGTTTTCCATGGACACAAAGAGCTGCCACAGAGGTCGAAGCAGGGTCAGCTCATAGACTCTGAAGTGGAAACAAATCCATATTTAGTCAGACCCAAACATGTACACAGGCAAAAGAACGAGCAAAAGCTGCGGCTCAAACTGATACAGTAGTTCATGCGAGTAAAGACAGTTAGCACAGACTCAAGACTCTCATGACCCTATCAAAAATAGTAGATTAGTTGTCCTATGATAAAAATATATATCTCGATACTCGAAGCGACCACATCTGTCTTGTCTCACAAAACAGAGTGCTGTTCTGTCAGTTAAAGGACATCCTAACCTTAAGAAAACATTATGAGTGTATGTCGTTGGCATTGTGACCAGATGTAGTCTGCACACGCAGTAGGCAAATCCCTAAACACGTCCTTTACCACATGATTGTGGTGGAGAACATGAGGCATTTATGAAGGCTTTTACGCAAAGCCTGTTCGGACAAATGCAAAGGTTTGATAACATGTCATACCCAGACGGATGGCACTCAGACATGCCAGTCAGTCTCTTAGGCCTTATAATGACATTTCTTTAAAATATATTTTCTCAAAATTTTGAAAAAAAAAAAAAAAAAAAAGCAAGCAAGCAATATTAATGTTTGGTTATAAACATGCATTACAAAACATAAAGAAATATTGTATTAAAATAAGTGTTATAATAACTATTACAATCAACTAAACGCTAATGGGATTTTTCTTTTCTTAACTCTCATTGTCAGTGACGTTCACAAACTCTTACGTCTGGGATTGACACTGCAGAAGGCGGAGCAACAAGTGAATGGCTTTAAGTCTCTGGTTCCCAGTCTGGCGACAGGCCACGCCCACTTGCCACTCCCATATGTCAGTCAATGGCAGTTGATTGAGCACTTGTTCCTCAGCCAACATTTGCTTCAGGATCTCAAAACCTGATTCAAAGGAGAAGCGAAAGCACACAGAGAGTAAGAACAGCGTTAAGAAGACAGCTCCTTATGACGTTATCCGAAGAGTGGCGTGTTTATCTGTACCGGTCTGGAAGCGACCCCGGTGACCTCCTGTAACTGTAAACTTGTAGCCCCACTCTGTGTTGCTCATGTCGGACATAAACTTGTAGTACAAGGTGTCACCTGAGAAAAGACACGTCTCTCAACAAGATCTTGACACTCAGACGACAAGGAGTAGCGAAAATGACCCTGACCTGGAATTTCAAAATCAGTCCATTTCTGAGGAGAGCCACTGAAGATGTGGACATCTTGAAGGAAATCACTGCTGCTGGACATGATGAATTCATCACAACCTTCCTCTGTGTGGCAGCGGGAGTCAAACTTTACAGACAAGTAAATGGCCCCTGGGATGTGCACCTTATCCTGAGGAGAGAAAAAGATGCAAAATTGTGATTTAAAACTCGAAATAATGTCAATGTGAAATCAGTGTTATTATTTCCCAATGTTCTTTTTTTCATCCCCATCGAGGGCTCTATCTTGCTACCTATGATTAGATTTATTTTACAAATCCCAATGAAGTTATAACACTGCATAAAAACAGACAACAATGATTTCTCCGTGAACTCTGACACAGAACGGAATGCAGCCAATCAAAGAGCCCTGACTGAGGAACAATGGAGTGGCCGTAAATAAAAACAAACATGACTACCCAATGTAGTTTTTTTAGTATAAAGTGGGTTTCCCCAGAGGTCAAGAAGTATTTGACGACATCGCGACACTCCTCCTCCGGTGTCTTCGGAAACACTCAGGAAACATCTGCGCGACATACCCGGAACTGAAAGTGTTTGTTCTCCTTTGGGGTTTTTTTTTTTTTTTTTTTTTTTTAGATCACGTGACCACGCAGGATTCCTGCCTTGGAGGACTTGTTTTGAGATCGACGGCAGAACAGAATATCTTTATGTGTGTGGTGGTCTGTGTTGAGATTATCGGACAACACCACACACAGTCCGACCAAAACTGTTAAATACCAGATTTTTTTTTTTGTATCTTCATGTGTGAGGTCTGTGAGAAGATAATCCTTTAAGATTTGAAAAATCCTTGTGTGTAAACCAGGCCTAAGGCATATCAGAGTAAATGCAAAGGAAATCGTCCTAAAATTCATATACCCTAGTTACACAAGTCGAGCACAAAATTTCCATTGGCGACGTAAGCAAACAATGATCATTAAAAGCTCTTGGCGATGTCTTTTGACAAAAAAGGAAAGAAAATATGGGAAAATAAATATGTACCTCAAAGTTGGTGTTGTTGTCATATGGGTGCTTGGACTCTCTGATTTGCACTGCCATACCTGGCTCTTCCATAAACTGACAAGCAGTGAGGGAAAGGCTGCACAACATACTCGGGCTGCAGCCTTTCAATACCCTTTGGAGAATCTGAACAATGGGAGCATATTTTAGACTCAGTGGACTCAAACGGACAATAATACAGTAACACCTGATGCTCCTCCCACTTGTCACCTTCTCCCACAGGAGCCGCTCCTCCAGCTGCATTAACATGTCCAGGATGTAGGCCATGTGAGAAGCGCCGTTCAGTTCCAGGGCCTCCTCGCTCAACGCCGCCTCGACAGGCCAGTCGGCCAGCATGGAGGCGAGCACGTGGCGGGCGTACAGCGTGGAGATGGCGTGGTTAACCTTCACGAGGTACTGACGAACTGCCCTATTGCTGCGAACATCCAGTTCTTTGTGCAACAACGCTGAGCTTTTCGTGCGTCGTTGCTTGGCGTAACTGATCTGCAAGTCGCTCTCCGAGTTGGTGATGAGTCTCTGTGTGGCCACGTTTACCTCCTCTGTGGCCTTTGCGCATTGACTGGGCTTTGACTGTAAAAAGAAAACATTCACACACTCACCGAACATTTTCTGGACTTATTTTTCCTGTCACTAAAAGTAATGCTCTTTGACGTTGCACCAGCTGAGTAAAGAGCAACAGTGAAGTGTTAAAATTTCAATTCAAAAGCAATTTTCTTGGCTAATTACTCACAATGCAGGATGCCACAATCATATCCGTGTCGACAGCCTTGGTGTTTCTGTCCTCTGAGCGAGGCCGTCTGGTTGGTTGCCATTTCTGAGCTAAAGTGCGGATTGTATCATCGGTTTTGATCTCTTCTCCGTCAAATCTGGAATTGAAAGGGCACATTACAAAAGCCGCCAAAGGTAATTGTGAAGAACCTCTTTATGCTGACCTCTTCTGCACCTCCAGGAAGAATGAGTCTGTTTTTTTCATCTGTAACTCATACATGGCTCGTAGAATGGGCATAGGGGCATTTAAGGCATCGTGGGTGATCTGTACAGAAGAGAATAGTCTAGCTTACTCATATGTAACACTATTTATTTTCCCCCCCCACCCCCCAGTAAATAGAAGTAGTCTCACTCATCACCTGGAAGCAAATCTTAGTTTCCTCATCTAGACCATCCAGTGGATCAGGCTTGTTGACATCTGCGTCATCAGCTACACTACTTGAGTGGTCGGAGTCATGCTCCTTGTCTTGCTCTCTTTGATCCCGCTCAGGGTCTTGAGCCATGGAATGTATTTCCCGCTTGGAGGAGTACAGCATGATGGAGAGAATCTCTAGATCTCGTAACAACCACAACTTGCTGAAACCAGTCCCCTTGCTGCACTTGTTCACAAGCAGCTGCGTCAATCCTGACTTTTGGATGGCCTCCTGGGCTTGCTCCACTCCATGCTTCTACACATAATAACAAGGAGTTAAGAAGACGAGAACTTCCAAGTAGGGGTGTTCTTTATTCACATGATTATATGAGGTTAAGATTGTATTCAATTCTTGCAGATTTCAAGGTCATGACAAGTACCTTCAGCGTGTTGTAGAGTCCTTTTAGGGCCAAAGAGAGAACCCAGGAAGCCTCCACAGCATCAGGAGAGCCATTTTCCTGGCTGGTCTGCAGCAGGTGGCAGATGATGGAGATGAAGCTGTTCAGGTAGCGGCTGAGCAGTGTCTTTGGGCTACAATGGCCCTCAGTTTGCCCTGCGAGGCATTCTGTAGAATCCTGAGACTGGATGAGTTGGTAGTCCTTGACTATAAAAGAAAGTAAAGCACACAGTGTTCATTGCGGGTGTTTTTCCTCATGCTAAAAATGCTGTTGGTGCACAACTAGAACACTGACCGGTTTTTCTCTTGCGTGTCTTGATATCCACCACTGCTGCCTGGTTTGTTTCTGTGAAATGCTTGAGTAAGATCATGGTGTGGTGTTCATTGGCGTTGTCAATAAATACTGTCTGCGTGCCAACGCACAGCACCTGAGAGGCACAAGAGTGCTCATTATTTGTGCAAGAGAGTTAAAATAAAACGAGCAAGTCCAAAGTCCAATGCAGTGGTACGCTTTGCACTTCTTCCTACCTCAGGAAAGCCCACCAACACCAGCAGGGTGAAGAGGTTTGTGCGTTTCAGATTATGTGGCAGCTGCTGAATACAATGGTCAGTGAAGGCAGCAATGACAGTGCTCCAACCAGGACAAGTATTCAGATCATGTAAAATATCTGCTACTGTGCATGCCCAATCCAGACCAATACGACTGAAAAACACAAGAGCGAGGGAGGAGGTAATCATGGCAATAATTGCACAAAAACAAAACCTGTTGGATGGATATGAAAAGCACAGGCATGCCTTACAGAAAGGAACTGTTTTTTTTGTTTGTTTTGTTTTGTTTTTTAAATGTGTAGACTAATCATAAAGGACTACTGGAAGTACACGTTCAATGTCATGACTACATACGCAAATTTATGATTTATTAAACCTACCCTGCTGGACACGATAAGGGTAGGAAAGCATAGCAGAAAGGGACCATTTTTTTGTAAAGGTTAAGATTAATCATCATCGATTATCGGAAGTCGACATTCAATGTCATGTCTAGATATGCAAATGTATGATTGTTGTATCGATAACAGGAATAGAGTACTGTAATAGCAAGCTTGACTTCTGTAGTGCAAGTAGTGTGAATCTTTAGCTTCAAGAGTACAATACCTGTCTAAACAGACGGCTCCCAGGCTGAAGAGCAACTGGGTGGTCTTCCAGCCATGAGTGTCACAAATGGCTGCTTCGCCACGTGTCAGCAACTCATACTTGTTTGTGAGGGCCTCTGTGACAGCACAATCGGCGTCAATAGGAGGGATTCGCATCAGTAGCTGTCCCAGTAGCCCCAGGGTAAGGTGGTACGTCTCGTTAAGAGACCCAGCATTGGAAATGACTGCCCTAAAAAGTTGGTGCAGGATGGAGCTGACGCTGGGCAGACTCAGAGCGCTTCCCTTACAAGAGTTAAAAGAATTTAGGATTTACAAAAAAAAGTTCTTTCATAAAACCACAAACAACTGAGGACACAATACAATACTTAAGCAGGCTACAATATCATTTTTAAGGAAAAAGGTTCATTCATTTAGCATTTAGGCTAAACCTGCTACTGGCCCAGATGATATCCAAATCAACTTTATTGGCCAAGTGTGTCACCATACACACAAGGAATTTGTCTCGCTTGATATCGAAAGATGAGAAATTTAAAGTCTTTTGTATCTCTGTTTGAAGGATAATAAAAACTACACATAAATCTGCCGCAAACCTACTTCAAATAATGACTTACTTGTTTGCCTGACGGTAGCATGGCTGCTAGAAGTCCAAGGATCCTCTCTCTGGAGCACTCTGCGAAGACATGCTCTTGGAGGGGGACCTTAGGAAGCCGGTCATCAGTCTCCTTGACATGGTCTGATGCTGGAGAGTTGATTGCTGGACAAGACTCTGAAGCTGTTCACATATAACAGAATCAGGAAACTGTGAAAGTCTTAACCCTGATAGACTGATAAAACCAAGTTTATAACAGAACTTACGTCGTATCACAAGGGAAAGAGGGTCCTCGCTGGACAAAGAGGGTGTCTTGCTGAGGCTGATTGACTCCAAGGTGTCTTGGACAACAAGTTTTCTTTTCTCCACCTCCGTGTTAGGTGGTAAAAACATTTCTGCTGGAGCAGTGGGAGGTGAGTTCACCTCCTTCGACTTTTGGTCTTCTGATGGTTTACTCTAGAGGTGAAAGAAGAAGTAGATAGGTTGAACAGAAGACGTGACAGAAGAAGCTTTCAAACATAAGAGAATAGTGTTGTAGCCTAATAAATGCACATCCGCGGGAAAGTGCCAGGCATCCAGTATGCTATAAATACCTGTGCTGTACCTCACCTTGTCTTTGGGTGATGAAGGGGAGCAGACTGCTGCAGTACTCCCAGGCACAGATGAGGTGTCAGCGGCAGTACTAACCTCCTGAGAGGACTCGGGGGAAACTGGACACAGCTCGGTGTCAGAGGCTGAGTCATTGGAATACAGCAGATTGAGCAAAGCCGAAGCTCGTAGACCTATGGGAAGTACGCAGCGTGTGAGATAAATTTCAAGATCCATCCATCCATTTTCTGAGCCGCTTCTCCTCACTAGGGTCGCAGGCGTGCTGGAGGCGGGGTACACCCTGAACCGGTTGCCAGCCAATCGCAGGGCACACACAAACAAACAAACAACCATTCGCAGTCACACCTCGGGGCAATTTAGAGACGTCAACTAACCAAGCATGCATGTTTTTGGGATGTGGGAGGAAACCGGAGTGCCCAGAGAAAAGCCACGCAGGCACGGGGAGAACATGCAAACTCCACACAGGCGGGGCCGGGGATTGAACCCGGGTCCTCAGAACTGTGAGGCTGACGCTCTAACCAGTCGTTCACCGTGCCGCCTTTGCTGATACAGTAACCGTGTATTTTGTACTGTTGCACACTAGTTCAAAGGAGCTCGAACAGTCATTTGATTTTGAATTTTTAAAAAGAAATCTGCTTTGATACCTTTGCTGGTCTGCCCCTTGAGCAAGCAATCAGTGATAAGCTTGGAGCAGCATGTCTGTAGGGATGAGGCTTGGCTCATTGTGGAACTGTCCAAAGATTCACCCTCTACCTGCTTCTCACTAATCACTTCTGAAGTGTAGAGTGCCAAAGCAGCAAACAGAAGCCAGGAGTAGTTGTGGACGTATGGTTGAATCAAGCGATGGCGGTCGCTTATTCTTATGGTCACCATCGGGTAAACTGTGATCCGATGGGTGGGCAGGTGGCTAAAGGTTAGTTGAATCGGAACAGTGTTAACAGAATAGTAAACTGAGATTCAAAAATAAATCATGAGTTGAACCTGAATGTGTCACCTGTCAGGATATTTCTTTGCATTATAACATCCAAAGCACAGGTCAAAGTCTTCACACACGTTGCAGTTGATCCTGCTGCTTACAATGAGGCCCTGGCAATGGTCACAGGCGTACTCCATGTTTACCATCTCATGGTCATCCTCATGGCCTTCAGGCTTGGCACCACCTATTTAACACATACACACTTTGGTTTAGTCAAATTGCTTTTATCCTGTTAAACGTAATGATTCTTACTCTTTAACTAGCTGAGTATGGGCTTACTCAGAAAGCAGGTCTTGCAGAGGTCCATATCCATGCACTGCAGACATCGGTAGCGGTGCCAAGGTGCCATCCTTTCACAGCCATCACAGGAAATCACCACATTGAGCAGGTCACAATAACGTGCAATGAACATGTGCATCTGTGAAAATGACAAACTATAATTACATTTGTTTTCAAAACTGCTAAACCTAAATCACATTCTCTTGGACTTCTATTTTAATGTACCTTTCGCATGTCCTCCACAGAGTCCTGTTCATCAATTTTGTCATAAAACTTCTCAAACATTCCATCCATGCACTCATCCATCCACTCCTGGTTCTTCTTGTAGTCTGCAATTTCCTCCTCCTCTGTCCAACGACTACAAATTTACAAAGACCACAGAACAATTCAACATTTAAGTAAAACCTCTAGTGGACATTTCACACTGATAATTAGAGAAATTAAAGGTCACATGTCATCAGATTTTTTTTTTTTTTTTTTAATAATCTTGAATGTCCCAATTTGGTTTGAAAAAGCCCAGAAAGTCAATTTTCAAGCAATTCGAGTTGGTCTTTTTACACCTGGCAGTTGAGATTCCTGGATTTCTCACTAATATGAAACTTGTAAATAAGCTTCGCTCTGATTGCACATTGGCGAATGGCGATATCTCGGGGGCTGGGTCAAGTATTCAGAGCGACCCTGTTTTCATTTCATTTGATGCGGGGGGGGGGGGGGTGTCTTACTCTATCATCGTGAAGCAGAATTCGCTGAGCGTTGGACTGTTCACCACAACTTACAAATCACAACACCACAGAGGAGGGGACGTGTCACACGGGTGAAGTAAAAGTGAGGAGGTGATTTTGAAAGCGGGTCCGCTCAATCGCTATAACGAAACTGGCTCACGGCGTTCACCTTGCACGCATATTTTAGCGACAGTGACCGCAGTTACATTGAACATTAGAAATATAGTATCTATATATAAGTGTCATTCCATCGGGCGAACATGCTCTCGCCCTGATGGCACTGTGACCCCAAACCAAGCGGTATCACTATCGCTGCTCCCCCACGAGGCAGACGACCACAAAGATGCGAGATTCAACTTCGCACACACCGTCGGCGATTTCCAATCCTGTCGTTTGCAAGCGGTTTTAGTGTCTAAAGGCTATTCAATTCAACTGACAAACGACATAGATGTCCAACTTAAATCAGGTGACAGACTCCTTTTGATCCATGTTATGCATAAAACTGCAGGAAAGAAATTGGGTACAGATGGCATGGGGCCTTTAAAAAAATGGTAGCACACAGTTGCCTACTCTGCTTCTAGCGTGGTTCAAATGTTACCTGATAGCAATGTCATGAACACTAATGTTCTCCTGGGACATGCTGAGTAAGAGTTCAGGAAGCTTGATTTTCAGGAAGAGGGGAATGTCGTGCACATCCCAATTCAAGTCTAGAAGGTGCAACAAGCAGGTTTGCACGCAAGACAGGGCTGGTAGAAGAGCTCTGAGGAGGAGTGACGAGGGTAAGGTTACACTGCTCACTACACAAACTTGTGTGCTCCAATTACTTTGTAGTTGCAGTGGGAATGGACAAATATGCTTACTTATCATTAAGACATGTGAATCCTTGCACTGCTTCAACCAGAATCAGCACCAACTGATGGTAGGAACGTCGCACTTGAGCCCCTAGCTCTCGCCCGCTGTCTGACAACTGTGAAAAATAACTGAAAAAGAACATTTGCATTAAACACCACTTCATAATTGTTGTCACGATGACTCCATTACAAAACTCAGCTTCAAGAAATCAGCAATCGAGAGTATTATAGTTTTGCCTATTATAATGTCATTCCAATTACCTTATCTATTACCCACTGAAATACAAATGTGTACTGCTATTGCAATTTTTTTTCCAAATGTGTACCTGGTAAAGTCCTTCTGACATGTCAAAAGTTCTTGTAGGAACAGGATGCATGGGGCTTGAAAGAGGTGTGGCTTTCCCAGGGAATGCAAACACTCTTGAATGATCTCCAGGACTTTGCAAACACTAACAGCCTGAGCTTTGTTCAGCGACAATGTCTGCAGGATACTATAGGAGGAAAAAAACAGCAGTTTTCAAAGCTGTATGGCATCATTAATAAAAAATGATATAATGACAAACTGCCACAGACTTCGCTGTCGTGAGAGCGTTGTCCTTTATGAAATTGAGTATGTGCTTGAGAACTGGGTAGCGATCTTTGATAGAGGGGGTTGTGCGGGGTTCTTCCATCGAGCGGCACGACAGGAGGCGTAGCCGTGCCCGACTGAATGGGGCTTTATGGGTTAGGGCAGAGGGAGAGGCTGGATTGCCAACTCCCCAGGACGAGAGAGACTCGGTGGAGCCTTTGTTGTCTGACTTGCAGTGCGTACAGGAGGCCTTTAGGACATTGGCAGATTGGCTGTGTACTGGCTTGGCCGCAATCGCCTCCTCTGTAGATGCTGTCGTCGGGTGCTCAAGTGAGGAGCTCGCCTGAAAATCGGCTTCTGAGCCTGAACTTGGACAGTGACGAGGAGCACTGCCGCCCTCTGCAGCTTTAAATGAATCACCATCGGGGCACGGTGTACCACAAGGAGAAAATCTGAACAGCAGTAGGCACTTCTCAATGCACATCTCGGCTGCAGAGAAAGAAGCAATCTCACATTAGACCAATAATACATTCAAGAAAGACAAGAATAAGCAGGAATCCTCACCTAAGGTCTCTATTGTAATCTCATCAGTACCTCCTTCTCTCTCATCGGGAAAATTCATTTTGCCAACAATATATCTCTGCTTCATTTCCAACTAACAGAAAATATGAATCACAGCTTAAGACCATGGACGTGATCACATAACGTGATCACATCAATATCATTTTTTCAACAGAGCTGTGAAATACTGTAATACTCACCATCCAAGTTCTGATGCTGTCTGCCAGTGAATACACCTGCACAAAGTCCTCATTTAGACAGGACTTGCATTCTTGATTGACTATTCAGAAGAAGAAAAATAAAAAAGAAGTTTAAAAGAGAGACAGATACTACAGTATATTGATCAACTCGTTGTACTTAACAAAAATAAGAAGGGAATAGAGCTGATATTTAGGAAGCATTACCATAGATCTTGAGGGCATGTGTAAGGACTGGTGTGTGGTAGACCATGACAGCCCAAATGGCATTCACAGCATGGTCTGCCGTTGACCCAGTGGGTATTTCATTCCTCATTGCCTGTTTTTTGCAGGACTGCGCAAGGTTTCTCATCAGCTCTGTTCTGTTGTCTGTGGGTTCCTGGGAAGGGTTCCATTGGGCAAAGTCCTCCAGGAGCCTCATTACATCATCAAGATTATACTTGCTAATCTAACATACACAAAATAAAACAATGTAAAAGTACGACCTTGCGGCTGAGGTCGAACTGAACGTGACTGAATTCAGAATAATTTAGCATACCTGGACTTTTTTTGTCTGATCTGTGCTCCTTGACTCACACAACCCATGTCGGAGAATGGGTTTCCACAGAGGTGAAGACTGAACATGGGACACTTTCCAGGGTGGAAGCTCTTTCACAGAGCGTATCTCTGAAGAAACAGAGCAATTAGAATCATCATCAAGAATCCGAAAACTACCCGATATATACCGCACCAATAGCAGTGAATATAGAGAATAAACTTGGTGACTGGACAGACTGTACCGGACAAGGATGGCTACCTCTCGGCAAAAATGTGTTTCTTTAATGTATACAGTGCTTAAGAAATGTATATCAGACGACCTGTAATAAAAACAACACCAAGACACCATTCAGCATCAACATTCAGTTCTTTAAGGCGGACTCTTTCATTTTTAATAAGCTCAGTTTTACCATTTTGAGTGGGAATCAGACCTTTCTAATTCACCTTTTTTATACCCACATTTGAGCATAATGTCCTTTACTATGTGTTCTGTTGCTTAAGCAACAGAACACATAGAAAAAATGAAAATGCATGAAATGAAGACAAACAGAATAAGAGTAAAACGCACGACAGAACAACAGTGGAACAATCTAGAATGACTACAAGTAACGTCACAAAGGACTCACGTTATTATTTGTGGATGGGGGGACACCTTGTGAGTACACGCAACTACTAACCAATACGACAGGATGAGAGAGGACTGGAAATGACAGGATAGAAGAGGACAGGGTGTAATGAGCAAGGCAGTGCTACTGATGTGTGGTGTACTTATATAGTATTTTAACACCTATAAGAAACAGGGAGTTGACGTTTTAAATTTGTACAACCTGTGTCATTGTTTGTAGTCCCAGGACAAGCAATTAAATCCTCGTGTATGTCTGGAAACTCATTAGTGGATAAACACCATCCGAGATGGATTTGAGGTATCTGGTGTACGGAGTGTCACTGACGGTGTAGTGGTGCACTCGCCTGACTTTGGTGCGGACAGCGTGGGTTCAGTTCCCACTCAGTGACGGTGTGAATGTGAGTGCGGATGGTTGTCCGTGTCTATATGTGCCCTGCGACCAGTTCAGGGTGTTGTCCGCCTTTCGCCTGAAGTCAGCTGGGATAGGCTTCGGCGCCCCTAACCGGGATAAGCGGTGTTCAAAATGGATGGATGGATGGTGTACGGAGTTGCTGTGTCAGCACAATTTTAGCATTCAAAATATAGAAAGGGAATTTAACAATTATCAGTGCTATTCATTTAGGGCAGCAGTCGTGGCATAAGTGTATTAACTGGGTGGTGGTCTAATAAAGGTATTAAGCACTGTATATATTTTTATGCCATAGGTTCAAAATTGGCAATTCACAATGATGGGCCATCAAACATTGAAAGACAAGACAGTCAAGACAAGAAGTAAATGAGAAACACAGTAGTTGTGAAAAACTGTCACCGTGAGGCGATTTGAGTGCCAGGGTTCTGTAGGCGAGACGCCCCATTAGGCGGGCCACAAGCAGCTCCAGGTCAGATATCCATGAAATGGTGATGTCTGGCAGACCCATGGCTGTTACAGTGAACTTGTAACCCCACTCGTTATTGCTGCTATCAGAGTGGAAGAGGAACTGAAGCTGGGGGCCTGTGTCAAATGTTACCTTCTAGAGAGAGAAAGAAGCAACACGTGTTAAAGGTATTCACCATAAGAAGGCATTTTGTGGTAAAATGGCTTCATTCATACCTTTGGCCACTTCTCACTTCCAACCTTCATGTCATAGCGAACCTTTCCACCTCTGGAGTCGGTGAATTCCAGGTAGTCATACCTATGAAAATCCAAAGAATATAGATGCGGGTTCCTCTTTAGGGCCAAAACATGGACACTCTGTGTGTGTTTGTAAAATGTACTGAAATTCAATTTAATCACAACCCACTCTCATTAATGGTGTTTTAATGAGAATGGGATAGATTGATAGAAAGCAGAAAAGAAAATTGCTCTGTTGTATTTGTGACCTCTTTTCTGTCTCACAGCGTTCATCAAACTCCACTTCAAACGATGTAGCACCAGGGCAGGCAAATATGTTGGTCTCGTGGCGGCTATCTTCATAGTTATGAGAAGACTCCATCGCCCAGGTCCTCAGCACCACTGGCTTCTGGGGTTGGTGCCAGCTCTCCTGGTCTACCTGACAATGTCCACGTAAGTGATTCATATTATAGTCATTTTGACGTTTTGTTTTTGTTCAACAATATATACCTCTCGCACACAATGTATGCATCAAAAACAAATAGGCATGTATAAAAAGCTATGGTGTAATAGTACTGACATTTTGCTGGTAGGTAGACAACCTTACACTGTTACAGAAAAAAAAAAAAAAAATCACAATGACAGAAAGTCATGTATTTATTTGTTTTAAATGTTCTCATACAAGATTTTATTGGGAGTATTTTAAAATGTAACTTTGTGTCTGATTTTTTTTTTTTTTTTATTGCGCTTTTCGTGATGCTCCCTTTAACCTTGTTAAAGAGTGATTGAAAAAAAAGTTTCATATTTAAGTCATTTGCATTGAAAAGTAAGCAACAGAGTTCACTCACCTTGGAAAAATTGTCTCCAGTGCCACTGGAAAGACCTTTGAGGAGTTCAATCAGAGAGGAGAAGCTCTTTAGCAGCAAACAGTGAGGAATGTCCAAAGAGCAAAGTTCCAGGAGGAAAATGATCTGCCAGAGCAAATGTTGTATTCAATTCAGCACTGTCAACTCAAATAACTGTCCGATTCAAAATCATGAGCTAATTGGAAATTACCAGTTGTCTGAAAACAGTGGCAACGATGGATTTGCCTAGTTTGTTCATAATCTCAGCACCAGTGTACTTATCCAGCAGGGAACCAAGTACACTTTTGATGCTTCCCAAGAACTGATCCACATCTGTTGTAAGAGCAGAAATCAACATTATACACTTTGGAGGGGGAAAAAAGGGACATGAGCAACACATTCAAGATGAATCTTACTCTTAAGTGTATTGCATCACACTATGTAGCCTTCAAATAAACACATAACTAGAACAGAATAATCATAAATAATTGACAGGTTTTACTGAGGTTGTGTCTTACATTTTAATAGGATAACTCTGGCCAGTTCCATGGTAACAGCAGTAGAGGTGCTTCCTTTGAGCTGGAGGTAGCACCAAGAGAGAAGGCTACCTTGAAGAGCCCAGAACAAGGACAGCAATACTGCCTGCTGACTGGCTCCACCACCGCCCTCCGCCATCATAACTTCACACTTGAGAAAAAAGCAACACGCATCAGCTGAAATAATCATGCAATGAAAGATGACTCGAAAAAAGGCAATGTATGCTAATTGTCGAATACAATAGCAACTGTATTGAACCGTATCTGCTTGTCCTTTTATCACCGTAATTAAAGAGCTGTACAATTATGTGCCGGTGATCTCACCTCTTGTGTTGCCACGAGCAGAAGCGTCTCCATCACTGCTAAAATTGGGCTGATGTCAAAGTCAGAGGGAGCTCCTTTTGGTGGGAGCAGGAGAAGGCCACTTGGATCCAGATCACTGCATGGAGTGCAATGTGTGGAATGTGTATGTGCGTGACAATATGACATGCTAACATATGTACAGTATACCTACCTGAAGTAATTACACAGCGACTCAAATGTCATTTTTACGGAGAGCAGCTGATCCTCTTCTGTGATGTTTTTCTGCCAAAAGAAAACAAAACAAAACAAATAAAGAGGAAAATGAACAATTAAATGAACATGTATGTATACACACCATCATGTGGAACAGTTTGTCGCGCCGGATGTGTTGATCAGGGAAGAAAACCGCTGCCCCATTGAGAATGGCCTTCACAGCCTCCTTGTGCAAGGCTTTTTCCAGAAGCGTCACCCCCTCAGGCTCATTTACAACTGAAACAAGGGATGACAATATTATCAGGAATCTCAAACCGTTCAGAGATCATGGGTAAGTACATGTTTGTAGTTCATACTGTGGCAGAGGTGAGAGTAAAGCTCCTGGACAGCCCCGACAGAATCAGGCTCTCCGTTGCTGGATGTGGATGGTCCATCTGCTGCTGGGGCTCTGTCAACCATAGTGCTGCTCATCTTTGGGAGCATTGGATTGGGTAGCATGGAGAAACAGTTCTGTAGCAACTGGAGGAGACGAATTCTGCTTTTCAACACCTCTTCTCCCTCACTGAGACAAAGCCATAAGCACAGTTCCAAGTGAGATTGCGACTGCAGGATTGTGGTCGTATCAAGGGGAAAAGAGTGGCTGCTCCTACGCACATCATCATCAGCTTCGTGTAGAAACTCCAGAAGAGGTCCAGGTTAAGGCCAGTGAAGTCCAGAAGACATTTTCGCTTGAGGTGAGAGGAATCCTGCAGGAATAAAAAGATCTGAAAATTGAACAACAAAACAAGCCAAATGTTTTCCCACTGAACATTAAAAGGAATGCAGTTACAGGGTATGAATTAACATTTAGTGATGGCCATATTGTTTTTGTAACAAAATGCTGAATTTTGTCGTTCTACAGGGCAGACCTCTGCAGATGTTGTTCAAAAGCGACATGATAAATAATGCAATGTAGTGCCTTATATCACTTCATGCATCGTCTCGCACTTGTCGTGTCAAGGGTCATGGGTGAGCTGGAGCCTATACCTCGGCTGGGCACCAGTGAAACAACTCACTTCAAATATAGTGTTACAGACAGGATTTCGGATGGGCGGCACGGCGCACGAGTGGTTGTACATCTGCCTCACAGTCCTGTGAGGCAGATGTTTGCATCGGGACTCCAGAGTTTGCATCGGGACTCCAGCAGTTTGCATGTCTGACCGTGCTTGTGTGGGATTTTTTTTTCCTTAGGTTAAGTGACGATCACAAAGATGGTACCCACAGGCAACAGGTTTCCCCAAAGGACCACGTGGGTATTCTGTGGGCCTGTTTTAAAATGAGCTCAGCGGTGATGGAACATTGTGATTTTCATCCACATCCACAATCTAAGTGAGGATAAGCGGCATAGAAAATGCCTGGATGGATATTTCGGACTATACCACATCTATCACATCCATCCAGTCTCCGAACCGCTCATGTTCACGAGGGTCGTGGGTGTGCTGAAGCCTTATCCCAGCTGAAATTGGGCGAGAAGCGGGATACAGCCTGAACTGGTCGCCACCCTGTCACAGGGCCAAATATAAACAAACAACAATTCACACTCACAGTTACAGTAGTTACAGTTAACAGTCTTCAATAAACCTACCTATATTAATAACCTACTCTTTTCTCTTTCTTTTTAAATGTTTTTAAGCTGTCTTTTAGTTTTCTCTTTGTTAATAAATGCTAATGTAAAGCACATTGTGTTACCTTGCGTATGACATGCACTATATTTGTAAGTAAATTTGCTTTGCTTTGCTTTACCATGCATGTTTTTGGAATGCGGGAGGAAACCCTCGTACTCAGAGAAAACCCACGCAGGCCCGGGGAGGACATGCAAATTCCACACAGGAACGCTGGATTTTAACCCGGGACCTCAGAACTGTGAGGCAGATGAGCTAACCAGAAATCCACCGTGCCACCCTTTCAACAGTTGCATTACACATTAATGTATATTCACCCGCGAGGAGTGGGGAAACGGGGACGTAAGCACAGCCCAAGGCATATCAAAACGACAGTTGTTGTTGTCATACTGAATTTCAGCATGGGCTACGACAGAATGATTGCGATGATTATAGGTTAAAATAACCATTACACATGTAATGAGAAGGTTCCGTATGTTTCGTGGCAGCTCAACCATGTTTTTTCAAGAGAATAATTAGGCAATTTCCTCATTGTTGTCATTAATTACCATATTTTGTGTGAGCTGTTGAATGAAGAACAAAGTCTTGTTCAGAAGACAAAGGCCGGTGACAGTATCGTGTTTGCAGGGGTCGTCCACACCGCGAAGGTCATCGAGAGCTCCGAGCTTCTCAGTTTCAGCAGACGAGTAGCCGCTGAAGCTAAGGGACTGCACCCCTAGGCGCTCAGCGGTGTCCTGCCTGGTGCACAGGAACTTTAACATCAGAAACTGAGAAGACAGGGACAAGAATGAAAGATTGAAGAATGAAAGATTGTCGTAAGTGTCTGTTTTCCACTAAGGAGTTCAGTTCAGTTAATCATGTCAAGCAAATCACACCTTATCCAGTGTTGGCACTGGATCATAAAACCTTTTACCCACTGTGGCTAAACAGTAGTGGTGTAACGATTCTTATATCAATCTATCCATTTGTATTCCTACGATCCAACTGGATCGATCTGTGCTCGGCAAGTTAGCCTTCCGGACGTAACTATATCCATTTCAATTGTTTTATAAGGTAATCAATGGATTGTATCGATATTAGGAAATGACGCACTGGATTTTAAGCACGGCAGGCTTTATGCGGAGGTGTGTATCTCCAAGAAAAACGCTTGTAATTCCTATTACTTCGATTGATATTTCAGTTAGCACACGGCAGTTATCACTGTGAAGGCTACTTTATTCTTATTCTCTTTTCTTCTTCGCCTTCTTTTTTTATGGCCTATATCTAGTCACTCGTGGAAAAGGATGACACGCCGTGGCGACCCCAAACGGGATGAGCCGAAAGGAAAAGAAGATGACCCTCGAAGGGGAAACTCAGGCAGACAAGAGGAGAACCAGCGACAATGTCAACTACTGGATGCTGTTTCACACCCACTTTTGTGCTCCAAAGAGCAGTTTTGTTCATTTATTTACCTTTCTATGTATTATTAAGTACTATGGCCCAATAATAAAATCATAACTGAAATTATACAAATAAAAGCAAGTTGCTGCTTTCCCTTTTGTTTTATTGCAAATCATTACAATCAACCAACTTTTATTAAGGAGACTATAGCCCATTTAAAAAAGTACAGTACACAATAAGACACATAAAAGCAAGTAGATCAGGAAAATCCCATAAAATACTCTCATTGTGATTTTTTTTTTTTTAAACAAATATTTAGATTGCGATTTAGCATGTGACTTTTGGGGGCAAGTTTTTTATCTTCGGCATTATTCACTCAATGCAGGAAATACAGTGTTGTGAAAAAACATTGGTCCCCCGTCTCAAATTCTTATTTTTTTTCATAGTTTCCCCACTTTAATGCCATGTATATATATATATATATATAAAACACACACACACACATATATATATAAAACCACTATACCACTGGTACAGTTCAGACATGGCAGAATGAGCGCGCTCACTTCAGATTTTACCAGGGAGCTTTTGACGTGGGCAATTTTGACTCGCCAGCGTGGCTAACGTAGACCATATTCACTTCGCCACATCCTATTTCAAATAGCCATTGGTGAGGGGGAGAATGGGCAGCACCAACACTGCTTATCTGAAATGTAATTTCCCTTTTTTGTATAGTGAGTTCTTCAAATTCATTGGTGGGTGTTGTGTTGCGTTGGTATGATGTCACAGTTGTGACACATGATACCTACACAGCTGGTGTGAACTAGCCAAACCGCACAGTATCAAGGATTAACTGCACTCCACCACTTAGGGGAAATATATTTTTGGTAAAATGGTGTTATTGAATCATTGTTTACGGATGAAATGTGTGAGGGGGTTATGGACGTGTCAAGATAACAAGGTAGTTAAGTTAGCCAGTTTGATCTTTTGACAGAATTTACCTTTGCAACACGACACTGCTGCAGCTTGATCTCCACATCTTTCCAGTCGTCCGCCACCTCAAACCAGCCAATCGGCTCATCCTCAGACAGTGCTGGAATCCTCACACTGCGGGTCAAGCGACAACATGATGCGTCAGCGTTTAACTGAAACTACACAGTCAGAGCCCCAAACTGCTCTGGGGTATCTACAAGACAGACACAAACACTGACTTGCGAACAAAACATTTTTGTTCCACATACTTTCAATGCACTCATGAGACTAGAATTCAATTGAAATGTAGGCCAAGTTTGTGATTGGTGAAAACTTTTAATATTGGACTTTTTCTACAAGCTCAAAAGGCGAGATTATAAAACAGACAAACAATGACATGACAAAATGTCATGACATTACTTCCAAAGACTTAAGCATCCAATCAGATCAGCCATATACACCTTCGAGAACTTCGATTATATGTGGTGTGGTGTGGTCATATGTGGCGGAGTTTAGTATTTCAATTTGCCAGTTCAGCTTGGTAAACACATCTCTCAGCATTAAATCAGTCCTGAGGAAAATGAAGATTGACTGATAATATGTTAACAACACACATGCCCCAAGAGTAGTACTGAGAAAGAAAAGGGTTACCACTGGTTCTCAAACTTTTTACACCAAGTATCACCTAAAAAAAATACAAGTTGCTCTCCCAAGTACCGTATTTTCACGACCATAAGGCGCACTTAAAAGTCTTAAATTTTCTCCAAAATGGACGGGGCGCCTTATAATGCGGCGCGCCTTTTGTGTGCACAGAGTTCCAACATCTATAAATGCTGCTGTGTGATGAGTTTTTTTTTTTTTTTTACTATTTTTGACCGCTTGACTGACTGGGAGCATTTCCTGCCGACACGCTGCTTATACAGAGGAAAAGCGGACGTTGCTGAGGACAGCATGCGGACGTAAAGGGGGAAGGGTGCGTGAAGGAGGACGCTAAAGTCACGCCCCCAGTAGGTGTATAGCGCCGGAGCGTGCATTGTGCAAAACAATATCGGTTTGGCTAAGGACCCTCAAAAATGGCACCTCGAAGAGACACGCTTTACGAAGCACAGTTTAAACTGCAAGCTATCAGTTACGCGGAGGAACATAGGAATCGAGCAGCCGCGAGACATTTCAAAATCAACGAATCCACGGTTCGCAAGTGGAGGTAGCAGGAAAACGAGCTTCGCCAAGTCAAGAAGACGAAGCTGAGTTTGCGCGGAAACAAGGCGAGGTGGCCCGAGTTGGAAGACCAACTCGAGCAATGGATTCATGAGCAAAGAACAGCCGAGAGAAGCGTCTCAAGTCACAATTCGACTGAGTGAGGAAGCTTGCCATCATTCCGGGAGGCTTGACGAACCGCTGGACACCCGAGTAAACAGGGCGTTCAAAGTGAAGTTGCGAGCGGCGTGGGAGCCACGGATGACAGATGGCGAACACAGCTTTACTTAGACGCGCCTTTTAATGCGGTGCGCCTGATGGTCGTGAAAATACGGTACTACCAATATGACCAACAATAAAACACAGTAGCGTAGTTCAACAAAAAAGAGAGAGATTATTCAGTTTGAACATTAACATTATGCTTAAATTCATGAAAATAAAAACAACTGTACGAACATAATGATTCGATTCAAATGTATTGCAAAATGTTAACTATACAGTAACTGAACTGTGGGCAGTGATTATTTCACATACCACTAGTGCAACAATTCCCAACCAGTGTGCCCCGCGGGGCACATTAGTGTGCAGTGGGCGCTCTTCAGATGTGTCGCAGAAAATTTGCGAATTTTACTTATTTGCGCAAGAAATTAGTTATTTCCAAGAAAGAATGTATATTTATTCATCCATTTATGCCAGTGAGGCATAGTGACAGACAGATTTTAGGTGTTGTTTTGGCTTTCCATGTCTTTTTGCACCTCCCTTTCTTCATGTGTTCAATACTTTTTCCCAAGTGTCATTTCACAGTTTTACACACAATTTCTGATTTTATTTGTTCTACTTTCTTTGTATGTATGGATTACTTGGGTTGTTCCCAACATCTGGTGAAATTTTCAGGTCCATAGCACCTTTGGAAGCATATTTAGTGAGAAAAACGGAGACGTGTTAAATACTTATTTCAGCTGCTGTACGTAAAAAAAAAAAAAAAAAAAAAGCGCCTACTTGTCTTGTACGAACTCCTTGTAGTCTTTGTAGTCCCACGCGTCATACTTTCTGAACCTTTTGAAATGTTTTGTGGCATCGAATGGTTCTTCATCTCTGTAGGCAAACACCAAGCCACATTTCGCCCCAATGGCCCCTTTTCGCACCTTTTCGCATGAAACCAGAGGTACAAGGTTATGCATTTATTCCGGATTATTGTGAAGATCATCAAAATGACCAGAGATCATCGTAAAGACACTCACGTTGATCTTCATCTGAGTGACCTGAAAGTTGCTCTGGTCCTCAGTTGACAGGATAACACTGGCTTTCTTTTTGCCACTTTCAGTGAGAAAACCTTTAGAGAAACAATTGTGCGCTTGTACTTTAGTGTGACAGTCACACCAAGATTAGAGAAAGTGTGCTTATTTTCTCACTAAATTATTACCATCTCCAGTGGAAGATTGTGTAAGCATATTCTCTGGTCCTGATTTCTCCTCTTTGCTCTTCGTATCACATGCCTGTAAGTGCAGCTGGAGGGGTTTCCCTGTGATGTTTGAAGATGACATTGGACATTTGGTATCAAAACACAGTAATTCAAAACACAGTAATTCAACCAGGTTGATCTCATTATTTGACATAGCAGATAGCTGGTTTCCAACAAGTGCTGTGGAAAAACTGCTTTGAAAAGGAGTGAAATGTATGTATGAATAAAGGTCAACATTAAGATATATGCAGGTAGTATTTAGTAATTAGTTTACAAATCAATGCTAAAATAAATGTAAAATGTCAGCCCGTGTTTTACTGTGATGCTACAGTTTCCACAGGTCCTAGAGTGACTGGCAAAGACCAGACACGTTACCATTTCGATAGAGTAGTTGCAGCCGAACGGCGGCCATTGACGTGATGAGGGAGGAAGCCTTGTATTCTGTCTTTAAGTGGTCGCTGATGCAGGAAAGGGCTTGGAGCACATTTGCCACACTGCCTCTGGCCAGAGCGAAGGCGAGGAAGGTCAGCTCTGCATCTGGACTCACACAGCAACTTCCCAGGTACAAAATGACAAATACATTTTGTTAGAGTTCAAGCATAGTAAGAGTTAAAACAACAGTAATCTCGGTGAATGCAAGAATGTTAAACGCTAACGAGACGAATATAATGGTACCTTTACGAAGTTGCACAATTCCAAATTTACCAACATTTTCCACTATATTCACACAAAACTTGGACCCACGGTCACGTATGAGGTCAAATCAACAAATTGCACAAGACCTTAGCCAGCATCGCAGGAAAGATTCTGGGCATTTGTTTTGCTTATCAAAGTTAGCGTTTTGTTTTTAAACTTTGTTTTTTTTTTTTACACCTGTATGATGCATAAACCTTTTAAAAAGTGATGCGCGTGACACTCAAGTGTTATATTGTTAATGTGTGTTATTAACATTAACATTTTATGTTGAACAGTAAAGAATGTTAGAAGCACTGCCATGTGTTCAATGGAATTTTTATTATGATTATTATTTTACTACCAAGAAACCGGTGGTCGACCACCACGATCATTGATTTTAGTGAAGCTCAGTGAGTCTGTGAAGATCCTCAGTCATCCGGGTCATGGTAATTCCCAAAGGTTGAATTGAGGCAACTGGACTTGTTCTTGTTTGTTGAAGACGCTTTATTTTTAATCCAAAAGGTTTCTCGGTGTCTGTCACTATTTATGCCTCAGTGGATGTGTCCCCTCGGGTTGGTCAACAACAGGTTGTTGTTGCCCGGTGTGGTTTGTGAAACCTCCCAGGTTTTACTGTAAGGGAAATGATTATTACGCATCCAATGTGGATCATGTGATGAAACTGTATGTTAAAGACGATATCCGAATATTAATGTTTTACAAGATTGTTTTTGTCTGGATGAAGCTGCTGATAAAGGCCCTGAGCACTTCTGGGGGGGTTGATACAATGTGTTCAATTGATAAAGTGAGTCATCAGCGCTCCAAGGCACAGTATTGATTCGAGCTCGTCTCTCCCCTGATGCTGGCAGCTTTATCCGCTCGATGAGGCAGTATTGAGTGAGTATGATGCTGGAAATTCCAGCTGGGCCTTACTCTGCTATCCTGAGGAGAAATGCATCCACCTCTTCTAAGATGTTCAAAGAGAAGAACTTGGGGAATTCGGTGGATGATGGTGTAAGGGACAACGGTGGCATGTGTTGTAATGCTTTTCTGGGGAAAAAAAAAACACACACAATTGAACAGTATCAGAATACAGATGAAGAAAACTGGCTCTTAGTGCTTTCTCTACATCTGATATAGCCAAATCCCTATAAGGAAGAAACCACAGTGTCTTACTGAGTGCTCTGAAGTACAGTCTGTGCCAGTGCAGGGTTGGTCTCCATTGAGGCAGTGACCAAAGAGGTGAGGAGAGACAGGTACCAGATGGCGGAAGCATCTGAGACAGACACCTCTTTATTCTTCGTAATCTGATAACCCAGTGTCTTCAAACCATGAATGCGTGTGTCACAGCCATCGCTCAGGCACCGCTTGATGTTAATTTGAATGTCTGGGGTTTGAGGCAGACACAACTGTGAGCACACTGATGGAACATGCAGTGCAGAAATGCTGCGGTGAATTGCTTAAAATTCAAAGTGGGGTGGAAAAGGAAGATTTACAAATGAAACAACAATTTCAAATGAGGAATCTCTGAAGTCGGGTGAAAGATCTTTGAATTAATAGCGAGCGAATAATTCGCAGACACATAAAAGGTCATGATATCTGCATTGTGAAAGCAGACCGCAGTTAAGTGTCAAACATTGTTCAAAATACAGTGCTAATAATCACGTTGTGGCTCTTGCATTCAACCACTTCAATCCATTCTGCCTTTATCCTGTCTTCAATGAACTTGCGCTTACTAAACACGTGATTGTGTGGCCAGTTGGCAAAAAGAATCATCTTAAGCACAGAGGTTTTATTCTGACTTGCTCCATGGACACTCGAGAAAATGATTCTCTAAAAGGGAAGTAAACGACTTTGAAATAAAACCAAATGACAGGTGGTGACTCACATGGGTGTGTGATGTTGGCATTCTCCAAGAGTGCAACGTAGCCCGTCACATTGCTAGGGATACGGATGTCTCTGATCTTGTCCAAGGAATCGCGATTTTTGCCCACCATTACTGAGATGAGCTGAGGCATGTAACTGTGGTCATTGGCAGCCACAGCAACAGCCAGACGTCTCAAAACCACGTCTTGTTTCAGTTTCAATCTGGGAAGGTTCAACATCAAAACAGGCCAAGTGAAATCATCGGGAAAATCTTGAATCATCACATATTTCAAAGCGAATGCCCTATACTTACTTACTGCGACAAACAACACATGAATATGCAAATCGCTTGTGTATCCCCTCACTGATACTCTCGCCCTCTACACTTTTATAATTTACATAATGAATGCCACCACACTTCAGTTGAACAGTCGGGTTCACGACCCTGGTCCTGCACACTTCTTCTCCTGTCCTTGTCCTGTTCTATCTCGTCCTGTCCTTCCCTCACAGGGTGTAGCACGACAGCCCCATGCAACACTGGATGTTTGATTTTTCATCGCTGTAGATAATGTAATGATTTACTTTTCTCATCCTGTTTACAACTGGTGCTTTGTCTTTTGTCTTCTCTCCCTTCTAGAAACTTTGTTATGTTCGACTGATCAAGTCTGATTCTCAATAAACCTCAATTATAATCGTAAGAAACCACAGCGGAAGCTTAAAAACTCCACTGTGACACAGTAAAACTGTTCCGGCATAAAAGGGATACAGATTTTCCATTCTGCTTGACCTAACAGCCCAACAGGATAAAAACATAAAATAAATGAATCAAAGCGAATGCCCTTGCCTTATCCAGTGTGAGCGTGCACTACCGTCAGACTGCCAGAAAGATGACGTTTCCCCGTTTGTCATCTTGTAAACATCAGCAACGTTGGATGAAGCTTCCATCGTGCTGTAGCATTGTGTGACCACCTTCACCTTGTCCACATCTGGGTCACGGTCCAGCTCCGCTCTGTATTGGATATCTAGATCTGAACAGGAAAACAACAGCAGTTTTAGGTGTAATAAATAATATATAATAAATACATATATGTTATATATATATACATTATAATATAATAATAATAAATATAGAATAAATATAAATAAATACATATAATAAAAAAATTAAAAAATAATGCATCTTTGTTCCTCTATTTATGCCAGTGAGGCCTAGTGACAGACAGAACAAATGAATGGTGTTCTAATAGATGGCAGGACGTACATACAGTAATTCATGTATCCACTTTTTGTGACATTATTGTTTGTTAGTGTGTCGTGAGATCGTTCAATTGTAAAATATGTTCCTTGGCTCCAAAAAGGGTGGAAATCACTGCTCTCGTCAGATCGTGTATTCTAATCAGTCAGGTCAAACCAACATGACAACATGACAGAACTAATGGGTGCTAACTTACTGTAATTAAAATACTTTGTCATTAAATTACTTCACACACACCAAAGCTTTAGAGCGTGGTTTGACAGAACGCCTGCATGTTCGCTGACACCCGTTAGTGCTAGCACTAGCTTGCTAGGCTACACAACGCTTTGTTGCCTGCTTGCGAGCCGTATCGTATTAAAAGTACGTGAACATACCTCAAGCAAGCCTTAAGCGAACGCCCTCTCCTGAGCACCGGTGACCACCAGCACACGTCTCCCCCCCCATTTTGTTCTTATAAACACACGGCGTGATCCATTAGCGGTGTCGTCACCATGGCAACAAGTGTATCCGGTCGCGTTTGAGTTGACACGATGAAGCCCAGTGATCGTAAAAAACGGGATGCGGTGGTATCAGAATACAAGATTTTATTGCAGTAGTCTGACATAGTGCAATCGTGAAAGACCAAATTCGTCTTGTAGTCTGATCATTACGTGTTGTCTGTCTCACAGCGCCGACATGGTTTTTTAAATAACTTTATTTCTGGTCAGATATTTACAGTACTACATCAAAAGACACGCGACAAGGCTAAAAATAAACTAGCTTTTGGATTCAAATATACTGTACACGACGGCGACGGGGAGTAAACGCCTTTTGCGGCGAATGATGACATTAAAGCCGATCCGCGTAAAATGCTAATTATTGGCCGATATCGATCAGATCGGTGTAAAGTCGACTTCTAATAATGAGTGTCCTTTAAAGAGTTGAACAAATAGTTTCAACAATATGAATCTTAATTCTAACGCTCAGAAACCCACTATTATCAACAAAGTGGCTCTTCACCTTTTTCCCTTTGCAAGAGGAACTCTAAGAAGTCTTGGACCACACTCGACCTCATGGCGCAGATGCTGTTGTAGCCGTCTAAAATGGGGAAAGGGATAGCACTGCTGGGAATATGATTCCTGTGCAAAAACTTCAGGATCTTGAAGGCATGTGCCCCTAAACGGTCTTTGGTCTTGGAGAATATGTCAACAAAACCTGTAGAATGAGCAATACAAAAGCCTCGTATGAAAATTTGAGTGGTCTAAAATATGTTTTCAAATACAACTGACTGAGTTGAATTGAGTGAGCGCATCACATACCTGGCGTTAGGGAGCACACCTGTAGCTGCCTTATCACATGACTCAGCTCTCCCCGTAGATTAGCTCCATTGGAGTTCTTAAGCGTAATCAGCATGCTCTCGACGTCCACCACCCCATCCCCCTCGGCATCGAACTGTCCAAAGGCCTAAGACAGAGATAGAGCACTTGATGACAAGCCGACAGTGTGTAATTCATAATAATAATAATAATAACAATAATAACAAATAAGTCATGACAACAATTATCTACCTTAGCTTATAACCAAATAATATATGCTTCATGTTGATTCAACAAGTGACAATATAGACTGACGTAGATAGTAGTTTGATATCGAACAGCCATTCAGGGCTCATGAGCCCGCTTTGCGGCAACACTGGCATTCCATCGGCAGTCCACGCAAACAAAGCTACATTTAGACCAAAGAGAACATTCACCAGCAGAAGCATTCACTCACATCCTTTGGTTCAACAAAAGTGGTCAAAGTTCAGACAGCACCGGCAATAAAGCTGATTAGCAAAGGTGACAATGACAGTCCAATGGTATTCTTGCATTCCACCTTGTCCTCAATAGGATGAACCGAAGCCTTTCCCAACTTTGTTTGTGTGATTAGAATTGTGGCGAAAAGCAACTCGCTGTAAAAGGGAAGTTCAAAATGCACGACTGTAATTGGGCACATCTCCACAATATCACGGCCCAATACACAACTGTGTCAACACAAGTTTACAAAGCAATCCTCTGTTTGGGTTGCCATTGTCAGGAGGTATTGATGCAAGTGTGTTTTCGGTTATGTCGATATGCACTATATCAAAATGGAGAGGTGGTTCTAGTCCAGTTTTTGTGGTTGACTGCATGAAAAGGAGCAAAACAGCAACGCGTGACAGTCGTGCAGTGAAGTTGTCCACCGCAGCGAGCTAGCACACTGCTCAACGAACACCTCAACCGTCTCGTGAATCTTGATATCGAGCTCACTAAACTGTGCTCAAACATGCTAGCTTATACCTCTTCGCATTCATCTCTGGGCACATCTCTGCTCTCCAGCATCTCACAAAACTGTTCGACATTGACGAACTCTTCGCCTCGATTTAACCGCTCCTCCAGCCACCGGACCAGGACTCCCTCGTTCCCTGCCAGGACAGACTCCCGGATGGCGACTCCCGAGTCGCTAATACGAGCCGCCGCTTCTCTTAGTTTGACTTGTTCGAAGAAGACGGCGGGGCTCGGCGGCCCGACGGTGGGCACGCAAGCATTCTTCGGTAACCGTCTTCCGCCTCTCCCGGGAGCGGTGCCGGTGCCTCCGACGCCAGTGGGCGCAGAGGCCGGACTGTCTTCCGCCAAACCTGGGCTCTCCGTTCCTACGTCTTCGTCGTCGCCTCCGCCGCCGCTCTCTGCGTTCCCCATGACTGTTTCGAGAACACGTCACCGATTCAACCTTATGGCCCGTTTTCGAACGCTTGTACAGGACTGTACACAAATCTTTCGACGAAGCTACACTACTACCGCATTGACGTACTGTACGTCGTGGACTTGCTTGCCTTAGCCGTATGCGCATGCGCATACGCATGCGCGGTTTCTTCTTCTCTTACGGAAGCACCTGCGAGGGCGCTATTGGGTTGCCATGAAAATGTGGGATCGCAAAGAACGATAACTTCCACAAACGACATGTTCTGCTACGTATTGGTGGCAGTGCTGTCGGCGTCCTTTGCAGTGCTTTTCTTTCCTCGCCAGTCGTCGTTATATTCAAGAAGTAAATCAACGCAGGGGCCACCGACGCGACTCCTGAGCAGCCAAGAATTGTCGTCGTACGACGGCGAAGAAGGCAGCAAGGGCATTTACCTGGCAATATTAGGCCAGGTGTATGACGTACACAACGGTCTCAAGCATTATGGGCCTGGTGGGGCATATCACTTTGTGGCAGGTGATTCCCCCTTTTCCTTGTGAGCCTTTGACACATGCTGTATCTTTGACGTCATCATATAGCATATTCAATGTTGACTATTTATCTGTATTTTTGCATGACTTCTACACGACGTTATCCCACTACCGTACTGCTACATTTAAGACTAGCAGACCTAGTTTGCAAAAAAAAAAAAAAGTAGGTGGTGCTCGAGAGCTATTATTTGAAATATTTAAGAATCACTTTTACTACAGCTACAGTTATATTTTGTCTAATTTACAACGTTTCAGTATTATGTGCATGGATTCTTAGCAATGTCATGGTGTGTGTGGGGGCGTGAAAGCCATTCTGTTTTGTAATGGATAACATCACTTGAAACCCAAACCGAAAAGAAGTCCTAAGTGTGTTGAAACAGTTTGTTGTTTGTTGCCCCCCCCCCCCCCCCCCCCCCCCCCCCCCAGGAAAAGATGCATCACTGGCCTTCGTCACGGGAGATTTTACAGAAAGCGGCTTGACAGATGATGTGTCCGCTTTGTCCCCATTGCAGGCGGTAGCCCTGTTCGACTGGCTACTCTTTTATCAGAGGACCTATCAACCTGTAGGTGTGTATTGTTTTGACAATCTTGTGCAGTTTTAGGCCATAATGTAAATGCATATTTGGAGAGTTGGACATGCAGTCTACAGAAGCACTTTATAATAAAGGGAACAGCAAACTGAAGCTACACATGAATACTGTAATAATGTTTAACAAGTTACATGAAGTATTTATTTGGTTTTATTATAACATACAATAATAGCAGTTATTAATATAAAAACAAACAAGGATTTATCTTTTTTTCCCATCTCTAGAAGGGATTTTGCACAGGACACTGAGATGAAACCACTCTCATTTTTCTGTACTTGGTCTCGTACTCCCTCTACTTATCAAAGTGGAATGCTCCAGATGGAGCTTGGCATTAGGGTGGTTAGTGAGGCATCAGAAAGGTTTAAGACAGTGAGCTAGTTTTCATCCAAGGCAAGATTAGTGGTCACAGAAATAGTCAATTACTCGGGTTAGCCAGCCCGCTTTCATAGCTTATAATCAGAATGATCACTTTTGTGAACGGTTAGTTTGAAAAACAGTTTTATCTCGACAACCAATGAGACATCTGTGCAGAATTTTGTATTGTGAATGCTTCCACTGACATCTGCAATCCACTTGAATCAAATGTGAACTTTTCTTTTCAGGTTTGGTCATAGGACGGTTCTATTCTGAAAGCGGAAAGCCCACAGAGTTTCTATTGCAGATGGAGTCACTGCTTGCAAAGGGCCAGCAACTCAAAGCCAAGACACAGGCGGAGATGCTTCACTTTCCTGCCTGCAACTCTGAGTGGAGCTCTGCAAGGGGAGGGAGGGTCTGGTGCTCCACCGAGAGGTAAACAGTTTGAGCATGTACAAATATAACTGAGATGCAATGTCGTGATGGGCTTTTTACACCCTTCTTATCAGTGGTGGAGTTGAAAGAAGCTGGGCAGGTGTCCCCCGAAAATTATTCTCTCTACGTGATAGTGGGTCCCGTTGCGTCTGCGTGGAAGATCCATCTGCAGCAAAGGCAAACCCCAACCTGCAAGAATATGATGGCTGCTCGACGCAAGCGGTCACTTGCTCTTTAGTAGAATAATCTCATTGACAGTGCAAGATAACTGGGAAACACTGGCGCTCCCTGCCAAGGGGCTTGTGTCACAAATAAATACAATGAGGGTGGTGGTGGTGGGGGGGGGATATTGTTTGTTTTAAATGACCTTTATGCAAAGTTGTTCTTCCTTTCTCTAAAAGGATACACTCAGAAGAGATGGGGTAGATATCTGAGCATACAGATATACAATGTGCATAAAAGATTTTACAATGTGCATAAAAGATTAACAGAGGCAAGATTTAAGTCTGTCACAATGACAATCACAAACTGCATTAAGTACAAAAATGCTAGCAGTGGTCAAAAATATCACACTTATCTGTACAATTTAACAATACTTAAGAGGCAACACTAATCGGCCATCCCCATCATTCTCATTCCCCCAAACCATCGGCCATGTCACATGATCTTTGTAAAGTGCACCTGTTAGGCTTGTAAAAAAAAAAAAAAAAAAAAAAAGTGGTAAATGTGTCAGGTCAAGACAACTTGAGGCATCATCGTGGGGACGGTCATCACAACAGACAAGGACCACATGGCCAAGTCAAAACTGGAATGTACTCATATTCTGACTGATTATTAAAAAAAAAAAAAGCATGATCCTGAAATGCTACAAATTATATAACATGCAGAGGCATACAAGGTTGCTTGTCATACTAATAACATATCAATGGTTCAAACATCCCTTTCACCAATGATTTCATATTTCTGGCCACTTGTGCCATTTTTTTCACCACACAAGTGAAACTGAAATGTTCATGTTATGCTTCAGTCTAACAATGTGTATTTGATTTAATAATGTATCCAGGGAATACAATACACGGTCACAAAAGAAAAGCGTTAAATTCATCTTGTGATTCTGATTTTGTTTGATAAGGGGACACTGGTTTTGATGGCGTGAGTGTATGAATGTTGCATCAAACATTTGTCTCTGGGCAGGTGATGTAGCATAAGCTGCACAGCATTTGGCTAATTAAGATGTTTATCATTGAATTGCAACAGCCGTAAGAAGCAACTATGTTTTTGAAAATTAGCTAATCATTGAGCTTAAGAAGTTACCTCAGTCGAGCAGTCGCTAAACTGCTTTTTATTCATTTGTATTTATTTGACACTTTGCACGACAAAATGAATAAATGTCCCGCTAAAACATGAATGCTTTTTCACAAGGCTGGAGTAGTACAAAGACAGTGGTCCAGAATTGACCAAACTACTCTCGTTAGTATGTCCTGCTACCGATGTCCCTTGTGATGGACCCATTAACTGCTAAGTTGGGCCCCGCGGGGCCTGTCCAGCATTAGCAGGTGGGGGATATCCAGGCTACTGCATTATGACACGCCACCGAGAGTTAGTACGTCAAAGCAGATGTCACACACCCTCACTGGCTTGTTCAAGTCAAACTTGATGATGGGTATCTCCTTTATAGAGCACTTGTGGCACAAGAGGCGTCCACAGTGACGGCTGTAGAGAAAAGGATTCATAAGGAAGTATGGCGCACACTGACAACAAAACAATGAAGCCAAAAATATTATTGCAGAAAGGTCATGGTACTAACCAGTGATGTTTCCTTGTTGTAACTCCAAACTTGGCAACACATTCATAGCAATTGGACCCGTCACACCAAGGCGGCTCTTTGGACAGCATATCTAAAAATATTCATAATAATAATAATAAGCAATGTACCAAGGTGTGTCTATGTATGTATGTATACATACTGTACAGAGACAGCATGAACAATCTGATGGTGCACTTCCAAAAGTTTAAAGACAAATTATATGGCAACTCAACATTAGCGACGCAAGAATCTGTTGTCACACGGCTCGCCATTTTTCCATTTGATTGTTGTATATTTATGGCCCACAAGTATTTTTCACACAAATATTTTCTGAAATTACTGCGTTTGCGTAGCTCTAGACCAGGCATACACTGGACAGTCTTTAAGTGACAGTGACAGTTTGTATGCCTTAAAGAATAAAAGGCTCTTTTGTTGGTTTTAAGCACCTTCTGTTACATGTGCTGCTTCGGAACACTACAGAATGGGAGGAAGTCAATGTACTTAACTTAAAAAGAAAATAAGTTAGTTTTTTTTTTTAGCCTTTACTTATCCAGGTAAGGCTGACCTGGCTATAGGCAGCAGAGTAAAACAAGGCAAAATTAAAGCAAATACAAAAAGACTGCTACAACAAACTGTACAATGTGATGTACACAAAACACAAAGTAATAATAATACAATCATAAATAACCAGACAAAATCTTCCAAAATACACTATAGCTCCCTTCACTCAACCCTCTTTAACTGTATGTAGATGATAGATGACTCCTATGACCAGTATGATGACGCTACGATCATAGATGTCACGATCAAAGCGTGCATGATGTCACTCACTAAAAGCGAAGTTTGAAAGTAAGCAAGCAACTGCAGTCCGCCAACAGTACGTCCGTTGGCGAGCAACAGTGGCGAGACCAGCCCGACTTGGGTACTTTCGCTCTAAAATGTATTTGCAAAAAGAAAAATGTAGTTTTGGGGTTTCCCCCCCCCCGCCCCCAAGAGAAAATGGTATGTGGTGATAGCACACGCTTTGACATTGACAAAATAAAGTAAACCTTGTGTAAATCACTTGAGAAATGTTATGACTTCTTTTCAGTGTCCATGCAGTCTTTAAAGGGAACAACGACCTTCCCAACATGGCCACCATGTAGGCAGTCGGTTAGCCGGACTGCAACGGCACGCCGGCGTATCGTCTTCATATCTATGGTCAGAAGCGCTACGCACATTTCCAGATGTGTTAACGCTCATGACAAGGTCATTCTTGATTTAGAACCCTGACACAATCTATGACATGACAGTTGATCACACAGCGATGCTTCAATGCCTCCTCTTGAATTGCTATAAGTTATGTTTCGGCACTGATTCGGCAGAGGCTTGTCATTGTGCGTACTGCGAAATAGGGTTTTCTATTTTAAGTAAGGTGTTTATTTAAGTGAACAATGTACTGGGCAATAAATTAACAATATTTGAAGTGAGACAGAATATGGGCCACAAAAGATATTGACTTACCAAGAAGGCGGAAAAGCAACTGTTTAGTTGCTACTTGGTAGTTGAAAATGTTGACGCCCTGATTATTATTTATTCCCAGGCGAGCACCAGCCCTCACAATGGCACGGCACAGGTTAGCGTTTCCTTTCATATAGGCCAGGAGCAAAACTGCAAATAAAAACATATCACTGTCAGTCATCCGATCACAAGTGTGCAGTTGATATACAATGAAAGCGAAATAATCTCCCGTTTATGTACCTGCATTCCCTTCATTATCTGGCTTGTCCAAAGGGTATTCGGGCATACACTCCAGGAACAACTCAAAAATGGCAGCAGCGTTTTCTTTACCGTAGTGGCCTAAAACGTGCATTGGTGACTGACCCCTAAATTATACATGGAAACCAATAAACAAATCATATCTTTAGCGTACATTTTTTTTAAATTACTGGTTAACGGTAAATGTACCTGAGATTAAAGGCCTCAGCATCGATGTTGGACTCCGTGAGAAGGGATCTGATATTGTTAAGGCGGCCATGCATCACTGCCAGATGAAGAGCTGGGGATGCCACAGGAACACAAAGAATGACAAGTTTTCGGAACTGAAGCAAAAATAATTGCTATTTAACAACTAGAACGCAAAACAGATACAATTTCCAGAGAGAGGGTGTGCGGTAAACACCAATTAACTCTAACCATATTAAACTTGTGTGCTTTGAGCTACATTCTCTCCTGAAATGTATATTATCAATTGATAAAAAGAGTAATAGTTTGAGTGTAATAAAAAGGAGCATTGAAGAAGGACCGACTTAATTTCCCCTCACTGGATACATACATTTTCGGTGAAAGCGAATGTTATCGGGACACAACCTCCGTAGAGCTGCAAGATGGACTGATTTTCCAAAATTGTATTTACCGTTATTGCCATTCTCATCCTCAGCAGCAAAGTCAATGCCATTCTCCAAGAGCACAGAGCAAATGGTGGCCAAGTCTTGTTGAGCAGCCAAATGCAGGGCGGTCTGCCGGTGTTTGGTCAGCTCATTTACTTTGGCCCCAGCAAGCAGCTGGAGAGCCACAGATGAAAAATGCTCCATTAAAAACAGGATTCCATTTTTCAATATCCCGAAAATATTAAGAGGCAAAATGAGTGAAAAGAAAATGGAGGCTATACCAGGTTTCGGACAATGATCTCAGACCCAGCTTGCACAGCCAAGTGGAGAGGGGTGAGTTTGGCAGCGTCCTGAACCCTGGAAGTTCACATTAGCTTGTACACTAATGAGGAACAGAACACTTTCGATATCTGAATTTTGCACCGCCACATGGAGGAAATTACGCCCTTTATTGTCAACCTGGACAGAAGCAAAAGTTGGAGGTCATGAGAGGCGAAATAAAGTTGGGCTTTGTTCTGCCACAATGACCTTGGAGAGCGAATCCCTGTGGTGCTTTATTCCCATTCCTACCTGTTCAGCAGCACCTGACTCCCTTTTGAGGATCGCTTCTGCTGCCTTGTTGTTCTTGTGCGTCATGGCGCAGGCAAAGGGTGTCATCCCTTGGCGGTCACGTATGTTAAGACGGATGTCTGGGTGGGAAATCAGGAGCTGTATAATTATGTTGTGCTGGCTGCTAATGGCAGCATGGATAGGAGTTCTACCCTCTGCATCCTGAAAAAAGGGGAGAGACCCATATGTTAGGATGCACTTATTTGTGATATATTTATTTAAAAAAAAAAAAAAAAATCTATAAATTGCCTCAGGCCAAAGTTGATGCAGCAGGGTGATGAGACTGACCTGCGTATTCACATTAGCTCCAAACTCTAGAAGGCACTGCACTACCTCCTCCAGTCCCCAGCTGCTTGCAAGGTGGAGAGGCATTTGGCCATCTCGGGCTTCTTCTTCTCCTTCTCCATTTGGGCCTGGCCGCCTCGGGCTGTTCACATCGCAACCACTGCACAGACATAAGATACACTAGCTATGATCCATATTGGGGAGTAAAACAATTAATTGGGTACACCTGCACATTCTATCCATCAATTCATTTTCGACACAAGGTTCGCGGGTGAGCAGTAGTCTATTCCAGGAAGACTTTGGGCAGGAGGCAGGGTGCAGCCTCCGCTAGTTGCCAGTCAACGGAAGTTACATTGACTTGTAAACAAATTAACAATCACATTCATTTGTATGTGCAATTTAGAGTCGTCAATTACCTAACAGGCATTGGGAGGAAAGATAAAAAACTCCACTCAGGAAGGCCGGAGCAGAGAGTCGATCCCATAACCTCAGAACTGTGAGGCAAACGTCCTGACCACTAGCTCACGGCGTTGCCTCCCGCACAATCTAATGAGATCTAAAAGCCTTTCAACACTGCAAACTGCATCCACAATAATAACCAGAAAATATACATCAATAAATCTGTGTCCTAATTATATTGTATTATATTTGCAAAGGCAGAATTTGTTACATTACTTGGGTATCGGATCTCATTAGTCTGTGGCACTTTATATCGAATCATTGTGGTTGGCAGAAAAGGTATAGTATGAATGACCTCTTTATTGACATGCAGCCTGATTCCGCCCTGGAGATTGTAATTCATAAATCGGTCTATGAACATTTTGAGGAAACCAGAGGACAACATGCCAATTTGAAATTGGTAACAATAATGCATTTATTGCAAGCTTATATTTAAAATATGATATAAAAATGTCCTCATTTGATTTGGTAAACAGAAATAATCCTTCAAAATCTATTAACAGCATAGTTAATTGAGGCCTTAACATGATTTAGGGTTTGTCCATATCCAAGAAAAGTCATTGATGGCATAAAAATGTATTATTATATATATATATATATTAAAAATATTCTTAAGTTTCCCAAACATTGAAGGGAACGTGGTTTCAGACCTGCGGATGAGAAAGCAAGCCGAGACCTCATTGTTCTCATCAACGGCTCTGTGCAGGAGGGTCTGTTGGCAGCCAGAAGGGCCTTTGCTCCAACATGTCGCATCACAGCCATGGCGAACCTGGGAGGGAGAGAAAAGGCAAATATTACATTTCAAACTTGTTGTTTTTGAAACCTTATTCAAATGCAAGTTCACCTGCATACAATCTCACTCTACATTCTCTTTTCAGTCCTCGTTGGAATCAAATTCTAGTATCGGATTGTGTTTAAACCCATGTGGACAAGAAATGTTTTCTAGTGCAGCGTATACTTGGTTTATGACAGAGTTCCGTTCAGTCAGAACACGTCGTAGTCTCTCACCAACTTACACGAACGCAGTCGTCAAATCGTAATTATGAAAAACATTTCAATTTCAAACAATCAAATAGACGAGCGGTAAATACGGCGGTAACTGAGTATGCCTGCGTGTGTCGTGTGATGACATATGACATTGATCTCACCAGCGTGGATGCAATATCCTCCAGGCCATTCTCCAGAGCGAGCCATAATGGAGGGTCCCCTTTGTCATCCATGACGGACATATCAGCTCCTCTTGTGCAAATAGCATCCACTACTAGTGGCAGCTGGTTACTGATGGCCAACTGCAGTGCTGTTTGCCCCTCCTGGGTCCTAACAGTAACAAGAATATATATATATTTTTATTTATTAATTTATTTATTTTTTAAATCTGCCAGTTCATATCTATCAACAAAATAAATAACTTCACTCCAGCATTTATCTATTATAGGCATCTAATAAAAAGGCCAAAGTGTAGAAAAGTAGAATGAAAACAAGCGCACTCATCAAGTCAAATGTATCACAAATGTTTTATGATGGAGTTACCTAACATTGATGTCTGCCTGGTGCTCAAGAAGGAAAAGGGCACTCTTGCTGTCTTGTCTTTGGATGGCCATGTGAAGTAAGGTTTGTCCATTGGACATGGCGTCATTGATAGAAGCTCCTGAGCCCAGGAGCTGAGCAGCAATGGTGTGCATACCTGACAGGGCAGACTGGCCAATTTAAGACATCCCCATGCAGATGCAGGTATGAAATAAAAAAATACAGAGGGTCCTCGGTTTACACCGCAGTAAATATTTGTATAAAAAAAAACTTAAATATAAAACAATCAAATGAGAAACAGTAAGTGAGAGTGCCTTCGTGTGCCACGTGCTGCATGAACTGGTTTGTTGTAAATCATCCGTCACCTCGAAACGTCATATGATTGGACCATCGTAAACTGAGGACCCCCTATACTGTACTTTTTCAAGAAACATCCACATTTGAGCATTCAGTTTTAATTGCACTGCCAAGTACCTGTCCATAGGGCCAAGCCCAATACTGTTTGGTCCAAAGAGTCTTTGAGACTGAAGTCTGGAATGATTTGGAAATTATTGGAGGCATGAAGTGCATTTGCTGCAACACAGACGAGGAAAAGAAATATAGGAATAAGCGCCGACATGCTCATCTATCGTCATCTGATAAAACTAGGGTAGAGCAGTATTTAAATGTAAAAAAAATAAAAAATAAATACAAATTTTAAAAATGCAGACCTTTTTGCTCAAGGATGACAGAGACCACATCTGGATGGTTGTGAGCAATGGCCATGTGGAGGGGGGTCTGTGTAGCCACACCAAGGGTGTCATCAGGCAGAGCCTTGAGGGTTTGCAGGTTGGGGTTTGCCCCCTGCTGGAGGAGCTCTGCTGTAAGGTTCGCAAGGCCAAAGCGGCATGCTGTATGAAGAGGGCTTTCTCCCTGAAATTGGATACAATCCATCATATTAAAATAACCAAGCATGTGGATATTAGGTGTGCTGAAATTCCTTGTCCTTTTTGTATTCTCGCAAAAGCATGTCAGAGACCTTTTATCAAGACACAATATGTCTCCTTGAAAACAGACTGGTTTAGCGAGCTAGTGCCTTGAAAAGGGATCGACATCTGTTTCGATTCAGGACAAGAGACGTTCTGATACTGCCCCACCTGTTCTCCAAATCAATCAATCACTGTCGCGCAGTTATTTCTCCAAATCACAACTGCTGCGTTCTTTGCAGTTTGCGACCACAGCTGACCTACGGGCAAGCAGAACCATGGAGCCATACCGTCCTTGAAAATTTATATTGATGGGGATTTTCAAATGAAAAGTCGGTGCTTGACGCCTAATGTTGTGGTTTATTCAGTTGATGTATAAACTGTATTTGCTTCAATCGACTTGTACTTTGCGATTGCACTGTGTAATGGCATAATTAGTCAGCCCTTGGTTAATTTGAAATTCTTGGATACATTGCATTTTTTCATTATCCTTAATTCTTAGTTTTATTTTTCACAAAATAAGGTAGAAGACAAATTCAGATGTTTTCCCTTACATGAGGAATAATCGTGATTAATAACCATGATTACAAAATTGCTCAATATAATCGTGATTATCATTTTGACCATAATGGTGCAGCCCTAATTTGTAAAATATCTTAATTACTGGCTTGAATGTTGATAAATGTGATAGAGAGGTCCTCTTGTTAAACTCTCTCTCTTTCTTTCATTCTGGAACAACTCAAATTCTGAGTTTATTATTTGGACAAACAACTGATGATAAATTATTGTGATTATGGGAATTCCATTTATAGTCGTGATCGCATGTAGCAGTGTCATACGCACCCATTTGTTAATATGGTTGACTTTTGCCCCATGAGTGGCTAGGAAAAGAGCGGCTGCCTCATTGGCAGCACAAGCTGCTCTTTGCATTAGGCAGTTTCCTGTAGAAGTAAAAATAAAAAAGGCAGATAAAATTGCGTGTACGACACTCGCGTTCAGAAAAATAATCCACACCTGTTGATGCGTCAGGCCCGTCGGCATTGCTCCCTCTCAGGATTAATTGTGCCGCAAAGCTGTTCTCATCAAATGAAGTGCCGTTCACAACTGGCGCATCATCATCGAATGGATTTACGGAGGTGTCTGAAGACATGGTGATATACTGCAAAGCCAACCACAAAGCTGTGCTGCCCTCATGGTCTTTCAGCTCCAGGTCAAGCCTAGCGGGGGGATGTCATGAAATTATGTTTTGGTAATACTAAGTAGAGTAGTAAGAGAGTTTATCATCAAAAGCCAATATCAAACTACATATTCAAGGTAGAAGCAGAAAGTAACTTACTGTCTGCACTGTAGTAGTTGAGTGAACACTGGCTCATTCCCAGAAGCCACAGCTTCATGTAAGGGAGTTCTAACAAAGCGGGAAACAGATCAAAGCTGAAACCCCTTCACGGTCTCGTTGAAAGTCTTTTTCCAACGCAACACGGTTAGGGTTGGGCATCGAAAATCGAGAAACAAACGGTTCTCCCGGAATCGCTCAAATCAAAACATTTTGTTAACCAGTTTCGATGCCGACGGTCCGCCGAACCGGAAGAAGAAAGTGGCGAAACTGACGAAGAAGAACGCGCACGAAGACGTGCTATCGCCCAATGGCGGCGGCGAACCAAAGCGTTTCTTAACTTTGTTAAAATAAATGACTAGTCGCCTCAGTCCAAGACTTGGAATAAGATTATACTGCGCAATGTGATGTGTAAAAGTCTTACGTGCTCCCACCCACTCCGAGCCTCAGCCTACACTGTGCGGAACTTCAGTGAAGTCAATTGGGTGAGTGTGAAACAACAAAATCCGTCTATGCCAACATTGCGGCAGCTAACAAGTTAAACGGTGGGTTACACTCTTGCACTGATGGTTTGTAGCATTTATTTTCAAACCAACGTAAGAGCTGATGACAGACACAAAAATATATATATATATATTTTTTTTTTTCTTTTTTTAACCATACTGGAACAGTTGCATTACAATCTTAACCTTGAGCTAAAACTTCAAAAAGTCAAACTAGCAACTTTACATCTCAATGAATTGGGACACAATTCACAAACGTTGTCTCACAGTATCACAAACACTAACGTTGTACCTCATCGGTGGGTAGGTAAAGGAATTAATGTTTTACAGGGCATTTGGTTCCCTGTATTACTTTTTCATGTCGTCTCGTTTTACTTTCGTTTTCACCGGTGTTGTGTGAAGTTACCTCTCGTGCCAAAATGGTGAGTTCCTGTGCGCATCCTTTAACATAAAAGGCGACATGCCTAAAACAAGGTAAAACTTGCACATATAAACCATTTGACCTGATAAAACAGTCGCAAATTACTATTTTAACAAGGCTATATTTGACTTTTAGTTGAAACAATTAATGAATAGTAAGTCAATTGGGTTAGTTACACACACTGCCTTTTAGTTCGTAGGTTTGATATTGATACTGGTTATAATGAACCCAGAGTCAAATGTTCATTTTAGTCTGTGCTGCGGGCCACTAAGAAAAGGTATGTTCATAATTTGGACACCCCTTTTTTAAACCATGCAAACCTTTTTGACCCAGCCCCCTAAAAGAATCGGAATCGAGAATCGTTTGGAACCAGAATCGAAATGAGGACTCAAATTGCGATGCTAAACCCTATAAACAAGGTTTATAAAGCATGGGACCAACCTGCCCTTGCTGTTCTGCATGTTGGGGTTGGCTCCTGCCTTGAGCAGAGCTTCCGCAATCCGTGCCATGCCACTCATCACTTCTGTCGAGTGTTTCTTGGGGCTGAAAGAACAAACGAGGTGAAGAGGGGTTTCCACCGCTCCCACAGTGGCGGCGTTGACCTGAGCTGAGTGACGAATAAGGAAGATGGAGGCAAATTCATCACCTGAAAGAAGAGGAAGACTGAAATGAAGGAAGACAGCTGACATGACTGCTATAATGTACAATTGTATGGCTCTGTATTTTGGGGGGCAATGCGGCAGCGATGACTGCAGAACCTTAACTGTTCATTAAAATAGACAGTTAAAGAAAGATGGACTAAAATAAAGCTTCAAAGTATTACATCGTAACATCACACCTCTTTGGATTGCCTTATGCAGAAGACTCCATCCACTCTGGTCCACCATATCCACATCTGCTTTGTTGTTAACCAAAGTGGTGGCAATACTTTCCAATTTCCGGGACAGTGCCAAGTCTAGAGCTAGATCTCCGTTGTTGTCCAGTTCATTCAGCTTGCCCGGCAACTAACGACAACAAATACAACTGTTCACTCAATAAGAAATGTTTATTCTCCCGGGCTAGTTACAGCGTAGGGTAACAAAGTCAGGAGTTATTAAGAGCTTAGGAAAGGGTAGGAGATGGCAACAGACCTGAGAGTCCATTTCAATGAGATAGAGGAAAACCACATCTTCTCGCTCAACTTTGATGGCTTTGTGGAGAGGGTAGTCCGTTTTAGACTTTATCATCTTGTACAAAAGTTGGGCGCTCATGGTGCTGAAATCTTCTTTCCTCAGATCATCCTAGAAAAAGACAACAACAAAAAAACAAGCAGAAGCCACAATTCATGTGAACTGCTGCAACAACAACAACAAAAACATGTTTTAAAGATAGGAGCTCAAAATTACACTGAAATGTCACCACTCCGTGTTTAGTGGATCAATAGATAAATGTTTACACCTCCCTTTTGAAATGAGTTTTTGTGGGATCAACAAAAAAAAAAAATATACATATATTTTTAAAGCATTTCAAAACTTCTTCCCCCATCAATATAAGCCATCCCAGTGCACATATCCAACTCCTGAGTCATAAGGCGGGACTGGTTTGAGTTTCAGTTATTTAAAGAAGAAAAAAAATATATATAAATATATATTATTATTGCCATGTTTATTTTTATTTTCACAAATGAAACTGCCTAAATAAAAGTTTATCAAACACCTCACCTCAGCTTTCTATTTTACCTGCAGTGTGACTCGTCACGGAATTCCTTTTCTTTGCCCTCTTTTTCAGAGGGAAGTAGTCAATTTGTCCTTAAATTCTTAAAAGGGACTGCTGCTACCATAAATAGTCAATAGGAGGACTTTCTCAATGCAAATGACGCCAAACGGGCACAATCGTGGCAGTTGAGAAGTGACGGCATTTATCAACACACATTGTTTACTGGTCTGCGTACAAGATGTGCTTGATACATACAGATTTTTATGCGCTTACACACATTCTGCATTTCAGTCCTACGAACAAACTTCGAACCTATTCTACGCACTCTTTGTTAAATGACGCCCGTGTTGTTTTGGTGTGCTTGCATTGTGTATATTTGGTCAGTAGCTACTTAATGCTCTCCAGACAGTAGTTTTCTGTTTGTACTTATACTGTGTTCTACTTTTCTTTTATGGTTCTTTCATGTACACTTGTATATATAATGTGTTATTTTACGTATACGTTGTACTGTCGTGACATAAATTGTGCTGCGCCTTTTGTGGTCAGGTCACCCTGGAAAAAGAGACATCAGTCTCAATAGGTTCTCATTTTCTGGTTAAAGGTTTTGAAAATAATTTCCAATATACTATGGACGGTACACAGTGAAGACAAGTCAATATGGCACAACAGTGACATTATCAAGAACTGGACATCCCTCCAAAATTGATGGTCAGGGACGTTGCCAAAGCTTTATCAAGACTGAGGACTGACAGATGTTGACTACAAACACATTCCTGAGGCCAGAGCAATATCATTCGGCCAAAGGTGTAAAAATAAATTAAAAAATATAATATATATATATTTATTATGTACATTAATGAGGAAACTCACCCAGTGACTGGCTATGATCTCTCCACAGTAGTTCATCAGAGTCGCGGCATTTAGCTCCTCGGCCGTTTGATAGAAGCGAATGCAGTTCCTGACGTTCACGGAGGACATGACACCTTTTTCACACCTGTCCCCATGCAAAACAAACCATCGTAGAATCAGGGAGGTAAGTCCCGTTTGTTCACTGGACACTACATACCCTGTACACTTTAAATGAGAGCTAATGAAGAAAAAAAAACGGAGATGCCGTAAACCGAGGACCCTCTTGTGTTCGTGAGAGGCTGACCTTTCTCTGAGCAGCTGAAGCTGAAATCGGTTGGCCAACTTCATCAAGTCAATGAGAAAGGCGTCATCTTCACTCAGCTCCAACTCATCTGTGTATGCCCAGCGCAACATTGCCATAGCAACCTCAGGTTTGCAATCTGCCGACACGTTATGAAGTGAGGGACAGGCAGACGCCATTAGAATTCTGAGAGCAGCATTGCGACTTCCACTGGACTCAACAAATTACTGCGAAAACAGCCTTACTGGAATACGAGTTTGACAAGTTGTATTTCTGCATTTCTAAATAAATGCTAGTTACCTCCATTTACATTTAAGCATGTTGCCCGGCCAAGGAGATGGTAGATTAAACAGTCACTCACCAGATAGGTCCAGTTCAGAGGTGGTGGCCATATTAGTGAGACTCCAGACATCACTCCGAGCAGCTAGTACGAATTTATGAGCACTGAGATTATTCCCTGCAATTTTCACTTTCAAATCACTGCAAGTAAAGCACAGAATACTTAAATACAACAAAATGGAATGGTAAGCAACAATCACAAATGAAGTCATAAAACGACAGAACAAGCTGGATAAGCAAAAAAATAAAAGCATTCTCTTCCGCAAATCAAGGTGACCACCTGTATTGTTCCTGCTGATACAGGTCTGACACAATGTCCAGAAGACGGCTAATAAATGTGTCTCCGGATGCTGGGCTGGTGGGGCCTTGGACAGACACTTGAGCAGCAAGGACAGTGCAGCGTCTCTCGGTGTCGGCCAGTTTCTGCTGCATCTTCACGTACTCCTGCCTCAGCAGGGCCAGATGCTTCTGCAGCTTGGCCACCTCCTCTGCGCCACGTTGACGTCATGCAGGCAGAGGACAAACAAATATGCATGAATATAAAGGCTTGTTTAGTTAATTCTAGTGATTAGAACATGTACTGTAATTCCAAAGGGCAAAATGGGTTAATATACACTTGTATTATACACTCATTACACAATGTCAGACTCATCTTTATTTGCCAAGTATGTCCAAAAAACACACAAGGAATTTGTCTCCGGTAGTTGGAGCCGCTCAAGTACGACAACAGACATTCAATTGACAGAGAACACTTTTGAGTCATCAAGACATTGAGAAAAACAGTCACTGAACAATAAAGCGTTGCTCGTTATCTGGTAATGCCGGTACATGTTTTTTTTTTTTTTTTTTTTTTTGAGATCATGTGAGATCCAAAACAGGAGCTGAATAAAAAAAATAAAAAAAAAAAAAAAAAAAAAAAAGAAATCCCGCCCCGATTTAATAATACACCATTTTGTTTTGACGGAGACAACATTAGCTGATAATTTAACAGTTTGCGTGTCAACCTCACTTTTTATAGATGATGCAAAAATGTTGATAAAGCCCGAGCATTAAATTGTGCAAGTGCACCTAATGTTGTGGCCAATGAGTGTACTCTGAGGTTGTTGTTGTTACAGAAAGTTGTGATTTTTTTTTCCATGAAGAGAGATCCCAGCAGAATTCAGTGCCGTGGATGAATGCGCTTCCTCTCGGAGTGACTTTCTCGATAGCTCTTGATGTTGAAACTCTAAATCATGACTCAGTCAAGTCCACTGAGTTCCACTGGGCCCATTTCCTTCCTTTAAAACACCAACGTATTCGTAAAGGGGAAAAGTGCTGAGGAGGCTACTTACTTTGTCCTGCCTTGTAAACTGTTTAGTGGCAATGCTGCAGGTCATGTGATAGATACCAAGAGAATGTCTAAAAACCACCTGATGAGCTCCACACAAGAAGGGTGGTATACTGGAACAGCCGCATAACACCAACTAACCACTATACAGCCGTGGTAATATACGGAACATAGTATTGCAGTCTACGTTAATCTTGAAGCCTTTAGTCGGCAAATAGTTGGATACAATATAGAAAGAATGAGGTCATTGACAACTGTGCATGTACATTCTTAAAACATGTACAGTAGCGACCGCTCACACATTTTTTTTTTTTTAAATGCTAATCAAAATTTTCAAATCCAAAATTACAATGTAAAACTGAATGTAATTTCTGTCAAACTAAAACAGAAGAATTAGTTGGAAAGAGCAAGTTATCAGTGCAAAAGATATATATCAGTATATACGGGCTGTCATTTAAATGAATATATCCAGGACAGAAACACGCAGTTGACGCGGCAGAAGGTACCCCAGGAGTATTTGCACTCTTGGTGTAACTTGTGTTTGTTTTTCTAAACTTGAAGACAGGAGCAGCCTTTCCCTTCGGTTGGTGGTCGTGGTCGTGACATACAGGACTTGATAGGGAGGGCGTGACACCTCGTACCAGAAGATTTCACTACCCCTCTTTCGTCGACAGGAACAGATGTAGATTTAGGCAAACAAAAATGTGTCACTACGCTCCATTAGGCAGCATCTTTTCATCATTTTCCGACACATAAATAGGATCGGGTTTGACGCGAGCTCTATAATTTGTCGTAAAAAAATTGCACGTTTTGCACAAGCACACTAAGCATATTTTGCACTAGTAGGCGACTGTCGATCTTGAGTAAAATAAAAGCGGCGAAACAAAAAAAACAAATCTACGAACAACGTCAACCGGAGCCACTGATAAAGCTTGCTCACTTACAAGATGAACATGGCAATAGTAATGTCGTGGGGTTTCGAAAAGACATACAAATTGTTCTATTCTATACTAAAACAGCACGACCGAGGTGATAGAGCCATGCATTATAACAAAAGTACGCAAATAAAAGGTAGTGGACCGACACACACAAAAAAACAAAACAAAAAAAATTCAATCTCATACCTTCCGCCATGTTGCGCTGCGTTAGCTTCGTGACCGGGCGGCGTTCTCGCGAGAAGACGCGATAACACGGCCCAGAGGGGCGTAAATGCTGCGTTCAAAGCCCAAGCGTCAATTGGAGCGTTAACATGTGAACACAAGCTTGCGGAAAATTTATTTGAATGTGGCGTAAATGTGTCAATAAAATAATTCACTTTTGTGTGGCACTAAAGTCAGTGCAATACATTAATTTACCCGCCTCTTTATTTGTGGGAGAACAGATGAATTTCTTTAATAATGGTTTTCAAACAGTTTCTGAGCCGACGCAAGGGCGGTGCTTGCCAGCCATGTCCAAATTATTTTCTATTTTTCATCCACAAGCCCCTGCCTCAACAATCGTCGAGAAACATTTTTGGAGAGAGGGCCATTCCCCGCCCTGCCACCTGTCAAGGAAACATTGGGGGGAGGGAGGCCCTTCATGAGGCATACGGGGTCCAGATTCTGTGATAACACACCTGCACGTGGGAACTGATCAATATTATCGATTTGTGAACAATGGTGAAATTGCCCAAATTTGGACATATAATGGTGGGAAAGTGTTTGTCCCCTTACTCATTTTTTTTTTTTTTTGCATGTTTGTCACACTTAAATGTTTACCATCATCAAATAAATGTAAACTATTAGTCAGTCAAGACAAAATGCAGTTTGTAAATATTTTATTATTATTATTAAGGGAGAAAAAAAAAATCCAAACCTACGAGGGCATATGTACAAAATATTGCCCCCCACCACTAAAACATAACTGTAATTCATCATAACTGAGTTCAATTTCTCTAGCCACGCCCAGGCCTGATACTGACACACCTGTTCTCAATCAAGCAATCATTTAAATAGGACAGGCCTGACAAAGCAGATCAAAACAAAACAGATCCTCAAAAGCTAGATGTCATGACTAGATCTACAGAAATTTGGGAACCAATTAGAAATAAAGTAAGAGAGCTCTATCAGTGTGGAAAAGGTTATAAAGCCATTTTAAAAGCTTTTGGACTCCAGGGAACCACTGTGAGGGCCATTCTCCACAAACTGGCAAAACAAAGAACAGTGGTGAACCTTCCCAGGAGGGGCTGACTGACCAAAATTAGCCCAAGAGCGCAGCGACGACTCATCCAAGCGGTCACTAAAGACCCCACAACAACATCCAAAGAACTGCAGGCCTCACTTGCCGCAGTTTTAAGATCGGTGTTCATGACTCCAGCATAAGAAAGAGACTGGGCAAACATGACCTGCATGGCAGAGTTCCAAGATGAAAACCACTGCTGAAAGTCATACAGATCCACTATTCTGCAAGGCCATGCAGCTGAACAGGACAGGTTTGTTTAAATAAAAAAAAATACACCGCTGAGCAAAAAGAACATGCATAAAGGCTCATCTCAATTTTGCCAGAAGACATCTTGATGATCCTCAAGACCTTTGGGGAAAATACTCTGTGGTGTGACAAAGACAAAAGTTGAACTTTTTGGAAGGTGTGTCCCATTACATCTGACGTAAAAGTAACACCGCATTTCAGAAACAGAACATCAAACCAACAGTGAGAAATGGTGGTGGTAGCGTAATGGTCTTGGGCTGTTGTTTTGCTTCCGGACCTGAAAGACTTGCTTTAATAATTCGAACCGTGAATTCTGCTGTCTACCGGGTTCTGCAAGCAGGACAATGATACAAAACACACCAGCACGTCCACCTTTGAATGGCTGAAGAAAACAAAATGGACTTCGGAGTGGCCTCATCAAAGCCCTGACCTGAATCCTATTGAGATGCTGTGGCATGACCTTAAAAGGCGGTTCATGCTCAAAAACCCTCGTTACAATAATTCTGCAAAGGTGAGTGGGCCAAAATTCCTCCACAGCGCCGTAAGAGACTCATTGCAAGTTATCGGAAACGCTCGATGGAAGTTGTTGCTGCCAAGTGTGACAAACATGCAAAAAAAAAAAAAAGGGGCAAACACTTTCTTTCATACCACTGTAGGTTTCCACCTGACGCCATGCTACAGTACTTCATTTCACGCATCGTAACCGAAGACCCTCAGCATTGCATTTGGTGAATTTTGAATATTTGTAGAAGACTGAGTTGAGCACTTGTAATACTGTACTCGGGGGGGGGGGGGAAAAAACACTTGGATCCAGGAAATGGTTTCTCATGGGTGATTTGCATTTTGTGCAGGGCCTATAACACAAAAGAATGAATTCAACACACGCAAAGAAGTACGTAAAGAAGAGCTCACTACAGGTGACGGGTTTCATAACCTGGATAATATACATCAGTATTTTGTCTTTGTACATTAGCCAAAACCGATCATTGAGCAGAATAAACAGATGGTGGGATGTGATGAAAGACCAGCGCAGCAGAACGGGCACATACACTATATGGACAAACATTCACATTAAAATGCCACACATTCTGAAGTAAAAAATAAAATACAAATTTAAACAGAACAGAAAAAAATGATAAGCATGCATAACAATTTCTACTGAGGAAAACACTGACTCAAAAAAACAACAACAAACAAACAAACAGCTACTAAAATAGCAGATTTTTGGAGGACCTTAAATTGTACTGTGTAAATGAGTACACATCATAGGGGATTTATTGCTACATTAAATTGGGAGCAATAGCATTATTATACTGCATGTGTCCTAGCTATCAGACCAATTGAATACACTGCTTATACAGTATTTCATTTACTCCTTGATCAATGCCGGTTGACGTGGCGGAACATTTTTATCTGGAGGCACTTTTGCAATAAAACAGAAGGAACTTGCGCATGCACAAAATGAGTATGTTGCGTTGTTTGTGGATAAAAGAATGTGATAGTAAGACTTTCATTAGCTAAATAAAACCCAACATTACTATGGAACACATTTGAAAGTAGGTTTGTCAGTGTTTGATGACAAATGCCAAATATGGCTAGAGTCTAGAAATGATAAGTGTTGTCATTCATATAATGCTTGAATTAAACAAGCTTTTCACAACATTGCAATGCTTAATTTAAGACCTCCTGCTGAAAAATAAACCCACAGAGCACATGTTGGAGAGGGGAGAAAAAACACAAATGAGAGCCAGCGCAATTCATTTGGACTAAGTGCATGATGTATGGAGAGGGATCTTATATATTATCCGGCTTAGTCTGTGCTATATACATGTCTTTACAATATCTTCCTGAATATTGAAGCAGTTCATTGACTTGCAAAGTGTTTTTTTTTTTTTTTTTTTTCTTTTCTTTCTTTCTTATGTTCAGTTGGCACTTGCTTGGTGGTCTGTCAGCCGTGGTAGTCACTGTAATGTTCTATTGCAGCTTAGAGGAGCCAGTCAGTCTTCCTGCCAAAATAAGAGGACGACGAGCCTGGCAAAATGGTGGAAGAGTGCAGGAAACAGTGCCATGTTGAGTTTCAATTGGAGACCTATGGAGAAGCACACAACACAGGAATTATCACGACAGACCCACAGTGGTTGTTCAAACAAAAGGAGAAATTGAACATGACAGAAATGTGTTCTCCAGCAGGCTATAACAGAGGTCAAGACAGCTTCAATATCTGTAGTGCACACTACTACTTGTCACTGCGCCTAAAACTTCTGCCAAATGCAAAAGTGAGCTGTGGTACAAAGAGTCCATGTTTTAATGCTGACCAACAGTCTTGTATGAAACACCTGAAAGCAATACTTGGGCAAAGTAACGCAAAAGGAAATAACTTGGGTTGAAGTTAATTTTGTACAATTTTACTTGAGTAAAAGTCTTCAAGCATGTAACATTTGCTTGACTTCAATTTGACAGTTTTTAATGGTTTTAGAAACCACCTTGCTCGAGGAAGAACAACCTATCAGAGACAGAGGACATGACCGACGAGATGTCAATTCGTTTGCCGTGCGCACACGTAGCGGTCACCTGCACACCCCGCAGCCTCGCTCTAACCTGTTACCGAAGGCTTCAGGAGCTCTGCGGAAACTATTTCGAAATATCCACCTCTCGAAAAAAAAAAAAAAAAAAAAAGCCAAAGCACGGCTAAAAGACTCCTATGATAAAAAATATGAATGGATTGAGGTTTCCCTTGATGATGATTATATTATTCTATAATTATTAGTCATTTCAAACTGCTCGAAATTGCCAGAGGACTCTGCATCATTTGCACAATCGTAAAAACTAAAACTAAAAAATAAAATGTATCGGCATTACTGGTATTGACCTTTTGGAGAGGCACTGCATGGTCTACAAACTCATACACAAGATGTGATGTAGATGCAGTCAATGGACCATTAGAATACATTCCACAATTTCTCTCCATTTCTTGAAGACGCCAACTGAAGCCAAGCTATCAGCAAGAAGCCCCCGCAAAGAACAATGGTTCAAAAACAAATACACACTGAAGTAGTTCCAACTTGCCAAAGAACATAGCGCTTAGCCTCAGCGGGAATGGCGCAACATCACACAGACTGTTAAAAGCAAGACTGTTCTTCTTGGATTTAAGGGCTACGGACAGATGACACCCAAACACTGAATTCAAGACACGGTTCACTGTGAACAAAGGGAAGCATGTTGGCACAATCGTCATGATGCGTGGCCTATTTATGCCATTACGGACATCGTGGATTAGTTTGAATACATCAGAATGCTTAAACAGTTCATGCTGCTATATTCCAAAAAGGAAATGCGCTTGAAACAAGACAATGAAACCAAACACACCAGGAAGCAAGAAGCATCTTGGTTCCAGACCAAGCAGTTTTGAGGTCCCTTCTCAAGAGCAATTTTGATTTAATGACAAAAATCGTTATTAGTAACAACTACCGACCTATATCTAAGGCGAATAGAAGACGTTGTGTGTATATATATATATATATATATATATATATGTATATGTATATATATATGTATATGTATATATGTATATGTATATATATATATATATATATATATATATATATATATATATATATATATGTATATATATGTATATGTATATATATATAAAACTATTTATAAACTATATATAAACTATTTTTTCTATATATATATATATATATATATATATATATATATATATAGAAAAAAATGTTTTTTATTACTTAAAGAACATAGCCAGAGTCCAGCCAATATGCTCTTGGGCCAACACGGAGACATTAATGCATGCTTTTATCTCGGGTTAGAGTGACTATTGTAATGCCCTGCTTTCTGGTGTTCACAAAAAGATCATTTCAGGCTTACAGTTATTTCAGAACTCAGCATTACTTGTCCTGACAAAGACCAGAACGCGGGAGAACATTACACCAATTGTAAAATCATTGCATTGGCTCCTTGTGTGCTTCAGGATGGATTTTTAAGCTTCTTTTGTTGTTGTTTTTTTTTAAGTGTCTTAATGGTCTTGGGCCTTCTTATCTCTCACAGTTGCTTTTATCCTAGGAACCCTCACGGGCCCTGAGGTCCTCTTTAAGTAGCTTTTGAAGACATGATGTGTGTACTATATGTATAATGTACATATAACATGATGTATGAGTGAACTGAATGGTAGTTGGCGTTTCTTTTACCTGAAATGGTAATCGCTAGTGCGCTAATGCTAATTGTGAATGCTAACCGTTTTACTATACTCCTGCCTCATGAGCACTTCTGAGGACACAGGATTCAAAACCGGCCTCGTGTTCTCCCCGTGCCTGCGTGGGTTTCCTCCCACATCCCAAAAACATGCATGGTAGGTTAATTGAGTGCAAATGGTTGTTTGTTTTTTTGTTTTGTGCCCTGCCATTGGCTGCCGACCAGTTCCGGGTGTAAACTGCCTCTCGCCCGAAGATAGCTGGGATAGGCTCCAGCACGCCCGCGACCCTAGTGAGGATAAGCGGTACGGAAAATGGATGGATACATTTTCACACATGATCACAAGTGTCATGGTAAGAAAGTGTCAGAATCCAGCATACTTGCCCTGAAAACATGAATGTAGATCCTTGTTAAATATCACTCAAATGCAGTCTCTTGGCTTTTCCGTACACAGCGTGCGACTTTTCGTTTAAACGCTCCATGCCTGTCCTCCCGCCACTCTTTCTACAGAGGAAAAAAAAAGACAAAAATTCTGTTAAGTTAAAAAGTCGTTTTTCCCCATTCATCACTTCTTCTGCTTTTAACCAGCATACTTACTGCTGCATCTACGTTGGCTGGCGAGTCACCATTTGGGTCTGCCAGCATGGAGATAACACTAATCATGATAGTTTCAACAGTATGGATGGGGAGCCAGCGTTCTTCCGGTTTTTCATAGCCATACTTGTCCTCCCCAGGTTCGTGTAAAATAGAAATACATACATCTCCATTCTTGTCAACTACAACAAAAAACGGGGAATACAATTAATTAAATGACAACAAGCTAATCTTCAAAATAAATTAAAACTAGTTCATGTCTGCTTTGACAACTTCTTTCTTATGCAGTATACAGCCACATAACAAATAGGTTTCATTTCTATTCTAAAGTAGCATATACCAGTACAATAATAATAAAACAAAAGTTAATTGCATATAGTATAATAAATAAAGGTGAATCTCAATAAATTAGAATATTGTACAAAATGTAATTTATTTCACGAGTTCAATTCAAAATGTGAAACTCATAATACAGATGAATTAAACACATACGAAATAGTTTTCAAAAGGCTAATTCCTACCTACCTAATTTCTACACTAAAAATCATTTTGATTGTTTCTTATCTAATATTCACATTTCTGCTGAATGGCGGAATTTTGGGTTTTTGTTCGTGTAAGCTTTAATCATCAAATATATACTACATATATATGTTCGGGGTGGAAAGGTTTATGCAGCTCTCTCTCTCGATAGCTGCACATGCCAATGTTTATTTTATGACAGGAATTTCAGAATGATGTAACCAATGGTGTTCTCAATGGATATCACTCAGGGGGAAGTGTCCCACCGTACTAAATCTGAACTCTTTTAACAGTTATATATACTGTATACAATTAATATTGACTGGTAAATTAACTAACAATCCGGTCAGCATGGTCTTCATTTGAAGCTGAATTCTCGAAGACGGGTCATTTACTGAAACGTGGAGCTTAAAAAGCTCCGCGTCAGACCTTAACCTAAAAATGTTCATCAAGAAGTTGTCAATCGTTCTTTTCATCTTATCATCCATGGCTAGTTCCACACTAAAACGTATGGGCCTACTCATATAGGCCTGCCACGATAACATTTTTTTAGGACGGTACTGTATATTTTCCCAGAAGCGATCACATGCAACGATAGAATTGTTGATGTTTTTTTTAAGCCGCTGATATAATGATATTCGAGCATAATGATTCAATTACCGGTACATCCTTTTTAAAGCAATTACCTTTGTTCTCAAGAATATCAAACTAAAACTGTTCTCAAAAATATCAAATTAAAATGTACAACAATAAATCTAATATTTTAGATAAATTTAAATTATCAAGAAAACAGACTCAAGCGCCGTTCATAAAAATTGCACTTAAATATTCAACATTTAGGACAGAGTATAAAGAGTCAACCATCTCTTTGGCAATATGCTGCCGATCAAGTTTCCAGTCGGTTAAGAAAAACAATAACAGCGCAAGTAGATCAAAGCAACCTGTTTTGCATCAAGATTCGTACTGCCTATAAAAGTCTGCAGCATTTCTTGAAATGACGTTGAATGGCTGCATCTGTTTTGCTATAAATCAGGTCACGCTGCACCGCATACGTGAGCGTGCGCGATATACGCCGGCTCATTCATATTTGTATCGTTGGGCAAAGGCTTCTTTAATTGCAAGCTGACGGGAAACGGAAAATGTCCAACTGTGTTTTATCTTCCCAGTTGAAGAAATTGGAGTGGGACGGTTGTGTCTTACATGCATTTTGCCAGTTTGTGTTGCAACTTCATAGAAATTCGACACACCAAGTCATTGGTGTTAGAGAGAAGGCTATGTGCATCTGCCTTGAATCGAAAATGTTCCCACATCGTTGCTGTGGCATTAAAGGCTTTGGAACTAATTCAATTCATTCCTTTAATTGCACAGCTACATGTTAGCCGTCTAACTTAGCTTTGACTACGCAAGCAGCTCTCGCTGTCTGACTGCAGCACCCACATTTCAAAACTACGCACACACACAACCACAGGCAATCGCCCCCCCAGCCCCCCTTATCTCCGATTGGTTTAGATCACAAGGGTTTAATGTGCGTCTGCTTTCAAGGTCGCGGTGGTGTTTTTATTTTGTTACCAAAAATACTCAAATGGCTGCGAGCACCTGTGCAACCTCCTATTTTTTTTTTTAGGTGCACCTTTGAGAAATTAGTGCGTATGAACACAAATAGTGGATTTTGTCCCGTTCCACCCCTAATACATATATATTATTAAATATAATGTAAATATAATATAGTAAGTATAGTATTAAATATAGTGTAGTGAATCTATATATATATATATATATATATATATATATATATATATATACATACACACACACACACACAAGTTTCACTTTTTGAAATAAACTACTAAAATAATTGATGTTTTCTATAATATTCTAATTTACTGGGACACACCTACAGTGGATAGAGAAAGTGAACACACGTCTGTTGTAATACTCTTTCTGATTAAAAAAAAAAAAAAGTCTATAAGAATGGCTAAAATTGAACAGCTTTACAATTCCACTGAAAAGGAAACTAATCAATTAAGAGGAGACAAATCAACTAAAAGCTCAAAACAATCTCTGTCACCATCAAGCCACCATCTCACCATTTGTGCTTGACTGAGATAAGCAAAGTAAAGTTGATTGCATCAATATTCACACCCGAAAACTAAAACAGAGTTGTGCTACAACTACAGCATTACATATTTTGGGTATGAGTCCATCAGAATGGTGCTTCTTGACTTTGCCCACACTTCCTCATGAAGGGGGACCACAGTCCCGAAATATGACACTGAGGTTACGAAAAGTGCGCATCATAAGAATATGTCATCACACGGCATGAAGAGGCACGCTCAGTTACTACCATACATACTATTTTTCATTTGACTTTATTTAAAGCCTACAAGAGATTTTCAAACAACTTTACTGCCTTAGCGTAGGTTAGTAATAGACTCCAGCACGTTCCGGATTCCAATTCGGGTTACGTCGCCGCCGTAGGAACGTAACTCAGTCGTAAACCGACGACCCCCTGAACATAGCCTCCAAACGCGTCAGACTGTGATGGCATCGCTTGTACGCAGTTCTCTTCAGATCACGCCACCATTTTTTTTTGTTAGATTTAGGTGGGGGCTCTGGCTGTGCCACTGAAATTGCTCTCGAAAGTGTTCATTATTCTCCTGTTCTAGCCAAAGAAAAACAACACCAAAGCATGACGCTGCCATCACAGTGCTCCATTCACATTATGTTGGTCTAGTGATGTGCAAGGATCTTTTTTTTTTTTTGGTGAGCTGAACATAACTCGGCCAAAAAAAGGTCAACCTTGGAACATTTCACTCGTAACGTACTATGGGGGAACTGGATGTTGTTTTTTAAATGTCTGACAATAAAAAATTGCAAATATTGTAATTCAATTTAAAGGGCCAGGTGATTAAAAAAGGTATAGTTTATGATGTTTAGCTTATTGTACATTTTTTAAAATTGTAAACATTATTGGTAATCATTTGAAATTATAGTCTAATTCTTTTATATATTGATCAAGGGTATGTTCACTTTCTACGTCCACCGTAAGAGTTCCTGTGTTGTACATGAATATTTCTTCATCAGAATCCTGCATATTTCCATGGTGAACCACGAAGAGAGCCTTGTTAATCAACAATTTTAAACTTAATTTCAGGTATTTTTGCAAACACACTGTTCATCTCCTGGCTGTACCTACCATTAGGGTGCCAAATATCTGTGATAAATTTCATTTTAGGTGGCCTTAGAGGGTAGTCTTTGGGAAATGTCAGATGAGCTTTAAACACACCACCTTCACTGTGAACATTAAAAAAGGCCAAATAGAAGAATTACTTGAACAATGTCAATCCGATAACATTTCAAAACATTCATACCTGAAAGGGTGACAACAGTAGCTCAGAGAAAAGGTGAGTACTTACTAAAGTGTGTCTGGTGGCCCGATGATAAGAACTTCCCATCTGTAAAGATCATTATCCTCAATCAGGCCAGCTGAGAAACCTTCTACTGGGTTTTTATTGAGCTCTAGAGACAAAAAGAAATGGCAAGTAAGCCCAGTACACATGTAAGGATTATTCAAATCGGAAAAGCTTACTATCTGTGACAGACCCCACACGGAGAAAAAAAAATCTGACATTTAACAGTTTTGGTCATATTGTGTGTGGTGTGCTCCCATATTCTCAACACAGTTATGTTCTGCCGCCAATCTCAAAATCTCACGTGATCACACATGATCTCACACAAATGAATACAAGCAGACACTTCCGGGTATGCACCAATGTTACCCGAGCGTTTGCAAAAGGGCCGGAGGCGGCACCGTTTTGAAATGGCAAAGTCGTCAAAAATAACTTACTTTGGAAAATACTTCTCGCCGTCGGGGGAACCCACTTTTATACAAAATACGACATCGGGTAGGACATCTGGGTTTTCAGATTTTTTTGGATTGGCAACATTCTGTTTCACTTCACAGTTCACGGAGTCAATAGTCAGCGTTCCCCACATACATGAAGATTTTTGATCAGAAATGTTGAACACACGTTGTCAGCCCGACCCATTTCGGGCCCTATTATCGAGATCAATCCACTCTTAACACACCTCAGACATAAGGATAATTTAATGGGATAATATTGGACGGATAGTTAACTAGGTGTACTTTTCACTCCCTTGGCCTTACTTAACAACCCAATCCAGCATCTAAGGAATTAGACACAATTAGATCAGGGTTGCATTAAGATCAGCATATTGCAGTAAGCACACACCAAGTAATTATCTGAGGTCTACTAACTGTATTATGCTGCAATAGCAGGGCTGCGTAGCAATAAACAGCAACACTAGTAAATCTAAAAGCTCATCAAAGCTTGATGAAATTGTTTAGGAAAAGATATCTTGGGTCTGATTACACATGAACAAACAATAGATGAAGCAACTTAAAAGAGGGAAATAAATCTTGATGAAAGCGTCGTTCAAACAGAGATCCTGCAAAATAGCAAGATTGGAGACATAACAGGAAATCTGGCATTTGTTACGACTCATCGTACATACAAACGTGGAATATCACGGAAATGGCTGAGTCCCGCCAAATTAAGAGTGCTGCTCTTATTGTTCTTTGGATTCAAGTTGGGAGGTGCATATTACGAATTTGACTGATCGTTAACAATTTATTGGTGAAGTCTTTGAAGCAACTAAGGCAAAATGAAGTGCAATACTGCAACCAGCAAGGGAGGGGGGAATCTAAATTAGTAGGCGATCTAAAGAACGGCGTGAACTTGATGTCAGCTATGGGTTAGTTGGGTTCCAACTATGCAGACCTCCGCTACGGCACAATTGCTCCAAACAGCCTTATTCTGCTCAGTGCAACACTGGGTTTGAAACAAGAGTTCAGAACATTCAGAGAGGGTGTGCAATACAGTTAAACATTACAAATAATATTGCTAAAAATAATAAATTCATCATTGACCAACCCTCCGTCCCTCCGTTTTCTGTACCGCTGATGGTCACTAGGGTCGCGGGCGTGCTGGAGCCTATCCCGGCTATCTTTGGGCGAGAGGCGGGGTACACCCTGAACTGGTCGCCAGTCAATCGCAGGGCACAGAAACAAACAACCATTCGCGCTCACATTCACTGATCATTTTTCCGATAAACTATCGAGGACACTGAGTCAAATGCTCATCCCTCGTTTAATGTGATACAATATCCTGTTGAAATGAAAAGTTTTGATAGCATCATTCGATTTATTTTTCATTAAAAAAAAAAACAACAACATAAAATTGACATTGAATGCTGTATTGCTGAACAACTGAAAATAAAATGTGGATATAAGTGCTCTTTACTGGACTTCGATATTTAATACAGGGGGTCCTCAGTTACGAAATTTAAAAATTCAGATTCCGACAACTTTATTGATCCCGGTACAGGCAATTCGTATTCAGCTTCTAAAGAATAACACAGAATAAACAACATCCTAGAGGACACAGCAAATCGTTTGAGACCAGTTGCGCGAAGTGCATAAAAAGGAAGAGAATAAAAAAATAAATCAAAATAAAATACAAAACAATAAAACCACATCATAAAAGATGAAAAGAAAAGTGATTGATTTAACAATACAGGTAGTGGTTCTAGTGTTGACCGGCCTAAAACCAGAGCGAATGAAGGACTTTGAATACCTGTTTGCCCTCATAAGGGGGCACACAGTAATGCCGGCCGGAGGGCATTTATGCATTCAGGTTATTAATTGTCAGACTTAGGTTACCATGCATTGCTTACCATGCAATTAAAAAAAAAAAAAAAAAAAAAAAAAAACCTTGGTTGGCACAACCAGTTTGCAAGAAGATTTTTTTTAAATTTACAGTATGAAAACAGTGCTGTTCCGATTCTTGGACGTGTGCGGCAATACTGATCAAATACACTTGACCCACAATAAATGCACTGAAAGGTTGAAGCGATTGAAAACACACGACCTACAGCTCACCAGTGAGTGTCAATAGCTGAGATTTATGAACAGTAAAATTACAACCAACATTTCTGTTATGGTGTCGACTTGATTAAACACAAGTCATGTTCTCTCATAGACACCTCTTTGTGAGCGAATACTTGGTATCAATTTTGTTCTGAGGTCCTAAATTAGTGATTGCAAAAATGTAGTGTCAAACTTCTCCTTGAGACCATCCATCATTACTCCCTCAGCAACCAAGAAGAACCACTAAAAGGGATGGCCCAAAAGGTGTCTCGGTTTCAAACGTTTTACAATTTCCTGCACAAATTTAACTTCAGTTTTTCAAATTAAACCCCACATTTCCTTTTGTGTTTAGTTGGATTGAAGACTGGTCCAACATAGAGGGTATCTCTGGCTTAAAAGTAGGGTTGACAATAGTGCGATCAAATCAACATTTGTTAACTTGGCAGGCGGAAGTCGAACAGAAGTGACATTAGCCTACTGATTTATCACGAAAGAGAAAATTGGGCAAGTACAGTAGAGTGACTGCGTATTTATAATCAGACAATACAGACGGAGAACCGATAACATCCCTTGCCAACACCACATCTAAAAGCACGTCAGATGAAGTATATGTGCACAACAAAATGTTAATGACGATTACAACAAGCCCCACCCTATTTTTTATTTTACCTTTATTCATCGAGGAAAACATCATTTAGTTTTAAAATCTCGTTTACAAGAGTTTCCTGCTCAGGACAGGCATCAAACGGGTTTGACAGAACAAGCTAACAACATTCACAGTCTTTGGGACTTCTGACTACGAGTGACATAAATAATACAGGATTTCCTTTTACATACACTACTGAAAGGCTCTCACGCACTACAGAAATCCTTGTCGACAACATTGTGAAATACACATGAAGCGGCCTGCACCCCAGTTGACACTGTTCCAGATCGCCGCGCTATTAGTCACTTTACACTGCTCACATTTCTTGACGTCTCTGCACCATTTGTACAACGGTCACTGAACCACATCTAATGATTCATTTCAAACTGCTCTAAATTGCTAGAGGACTCTGCATCATTTGCACAATCGTCCCCCCCCCAAAAATTGTACCTGCATTACCGGTAAGCTGTCATTGCTCAGTGACTCTCCGCACTGTGTTCTTATGCCGCCGACGTATTTGCTGTCTGTCGTCGTACTCGAGCGGCTCCAACTCCCGGAGACAAATCCCTTGTGCTCTTTTTTGGACCTACTCGGCAAATAAAAGACGATTCTGATTTCAGTAGTGTGTGAGAACATTGCAGAGCGTTTCGGTAGTGTGAGAGTGTTTCAGTAGTATGTGTGAGCGCTTGAAATCCTGTGTGTAGTAGGCTCGTTTCACTCGTGTGTGTATAAGGGTGCTTCACTATTGTGTGTAAGAGATCATCCCGAATGAGTCCCCTGACGGCCCCTCAAATCTGACAGCGAGCCTACAATTGATCTGTATACATCATGACGACAGCATACTCTCTCCGTACACAACGCTATCGCGTAAAGACAATATTGTGTCTGTCAACAATTGCCTCGGCGATCTTCCCGCAGTTTATTCTATTCGTAATGGGACCTTCGCGTTAATGCGGAACGGTTTGCGCCCGCACCATCGTTCGAGTCCCAGCTATATGTTCATTAGCAAGGCAGGCAGCATCCGCTAACGCCAAATATGTCATTACCTGCGAGCTGTCTCCTTAGTAACAGCGCTGATTGAGGCTCTGTCATAGTTTAAGCCAATGTGATGCAGCTATTGTGAACAGTAATATGTCGCGCTAACAGCTTTATATTGTCGTTCACTACACAGTCCGCCGTCTCCTCTATTTTCCGTTTAGCATTCGCGACATCTCGTCGTCTTCTTCGCCGGGTATTGCTGCAGTCCTCTCTCTGCTGAGACCTGTTACTTCTTCTTCTTCTTTGGTTTGGTAGCAGCTGGTGTCCTCGTAAATACGTTGCTGCCATCTTCTGGCAATTACTTTCATTTCGAAATAGTGTACAGTAATGGGCAAACGTCTAAATGCAGCTTGCTTCACCTCGTTTGGATATGTGTGAACTTTTAATGTTGAGATATGAAAATTGGACGTAAACCATCATTTATTCAGCAACAAGAAGACTGTTTGAAAAAAAACAACAACAACTGGGTAACGTAAATGTAATATTCACTGTAAACGCTAGATGGCAACAACTGACGCGAGGCGCACTTCCCACTAAAATGTGATTATTATTTTTTTAAATCAATACATGAACATCTACCATATATATATATATATATATATATATATATATATATATAATTTTACTAAATCGAGCTTTATTTAATATTTGTTTTCCTCTTAACATGAACGTATAATTAATGTACTTTTATATTTATGATAAAAATTTGACTTTTGGTCAAAGTATTGTGTTGTGGCGAAAATCAGCACAGCCTACGAAAAACCCTACAATGTACCTGAATATTTCCTTTATGTCATACAGTCAGGGTTTTCATCTTGAGGAGCCACTGAACAGCTAACCACGTAACCTTGCTGATGGGTTAGCAACTCTTGGATCAATGGTCACTTTGTCAAAATGAAAGCCAACAATTAAACCTTGTTTTATGTTACAATAAAGCAGCTATGTATGTCCCAGTGTTTACACCATGGAAGGCAAAAGTACAGAAAGAAAAAAAAGACTGGTAAGTAGAAGTATTGGTTGAAATCATCAAAATGATAACTAAAATACAGAAAACTAAAACTTTTTTAAATAATGGGCTCCCGGTACCTGTTTTGATTTTGATTTATTGAATATTTATTTATTCAGATAAGACAACTGAGACAGATTCTCATTTGTAATGCTGACCTTCAAAGCAGAGTAAAACAAAGCAAATACAATAAAACAAATACAGTACATACAGGATACAACAAATTCTTCATTGTGATATAGTTATATGCATGCATCCATCCATTTTCCGTACCGCCTATCCTCACGAGGGTCGTGGTCGTGCTGGAGCCTATCCCAGCTGACTTTGGGCAAAAGACGGGGTACACCCTGAACTGGTCGCCAGCCAATCGCAAACTGCTAAACTGAAGGTTTTGCTTTTTGTTGTTTCAATGGGAGACAGGTCTGGACTCCCGGCAGGCCGGTCTAGTACTCTTTTACTACCAAACCACTCTGCTGTAAGACGTTTAGAATGTGGCTTGGCATTGTCTTGCTGAAATAAGCAGGGATGTCCCTGAAAAGGACGTTGCTTGGATGGCAGCGCATTTTGCTCCAAAACCTGTGTGTAGCTTTCTGCATGAATGGTGCCTTCACAGATGCGCAAGTTACCCATGCCACACATCCCCCATACCATCGCAGATGCTGGCTTTCAAACTGCTTTTGAAGAATGTTGGTGTTTAAAAGCTAGCTAGCGTTGGCTTCACGTTCATGTTCCCATAGCTTTGGTAACCTTGTGAGCGGATGAACAGAAAATGCTAACTCAGCTAATGGTAGTAATTGAAAAGATACATCTTACTTGGATGTGTTGTTTTTCAAATTGGACAGAGAATTTTTATACAAGCCAGAAGCTGTTTTTTACACCACAAATTTGCCGCAAATCATTCTTGTAGCCGACAACATCAGACAATTTTCTTAAATAAGACCAGTGATGGGGGAATATCTTGCTCCGACTCTGGAGTTAACGCTCCCTGGATTATAAGACTCCAATCAATCGATCAATCAATCAATCACTCAATCAAGCACTGAATGAAGCAATCAAGCAATCTATTTGTCTTTTTTACACGATGTTGTCATCTGACGAAGTCGAAAAAAGTAACACGCCTATGTTGACAAAGTAAGAAATAAAAATGTAAGGAATCAAAGAAAAGATACCTGAAACAGCGACTTAAGTCCAGTAACAAAGTAGTTGTACCTCCCACCACTGTTGAAAAGCCATCTACAAGACATTTGTGAGCTCCTAGCCTGTAGAGAAGAAGTGTCTATGGATAAGTGAGCTATTTTTGGTGGGGGGGGGGGGGGGGGGGGGGGGGGATTCTCTTAAACTGCTATGACCTAAAATAAAAAAATAAATAAAGAGAAAAAAGGCACTGAACTCATGAAGCATATTTGATTGGTTAGTGGGAGTGAGTATTACTTGAGGATCAGAGTCAAATATATACATTTTAAAACCTCATTTAAGCATCCGTTCTGGCCTCTTGAATTTGAAAAACATACTGCATCATCCAATTCCTTTTGATCAGAAGTTATGTCACCCTGACATAAAAAGTGCACATTATCGAGGAGAGCTGCAGCAATGACGCACACTTGGGTTTGAAGTAACATGCATGTTCAACAGATGCGCTGCTTTCGTCTCAATTTAGCTTGTGATTCATTTCGATTGGTATCACAACAAATCGTCAACTGACAGCCACATGTTATAGGAGTTGTGTTTGCTTAAAGCCCGCAGCCACGGTAGCCTGTATAATTGATTGTTTTCCATTGATCTTTCAGTTTTGACTTCCAAAGCCTGAAAACATTTATGGCGTATGTGAAGTGTTCTGGGGCTGGTTTGTTCATGTTACAGAGACTGAAAAAGCAAAAGCAAAGTTTTTTTTTTTTTTTTTTTTGCAAATAAACAACCCCAAAGACCAAGCAACACAAGGTAATGGTTTATCATTTTAAGTCCTTTCTTTTATTATTTCTCAAGAAAGAAGTGGGAGGAAAAGAAAGTGATAGATGTATTGTTTACAGCATTGCGAGACAGTGAAGAACTGTGTGAAAGCATTTCGCCACCCCCAAAATGGGCCGTCCCTCACTTTCTAACTCAATATAAGAGCTTGGGCTTCGTTTGGGCTTCCGCACGCCTCGCAGACGCGCAGGGAGATCGAGATCCACTGTCATCTGAATGCTGCCACCATGGAATGAACAAACGCATCAACAAGTATGTCAGATGACTTTCAATTGTTAGCCAGGCTCAACGCGTGACTTGAGGTTGAATGGCGGTGAAGAGGTCAACTTGCCACGTTCTGAGGGCCAAATGCAAATTCTTTGAGGGAGTCAAAATAGCGGTGCCAGTATGGTGATCAAAGTATGCTGTTAGATGTCAAGATGATTAGAGAGCAGAAATTCCCATGAACAGATCAGAATTGTGCTTTATTTATGTTGTAATATGTTGGACTTTTTTCAAAACCCTCTTCTCCTTTCCCTGTCACGTAGTTTCACCACCCTTGTGTAATTGCCTTTTGTCAGACGGATATGTGGGTTTAAAAGGAGCCGGTCATGAAATGCTGACTACTTTTTCTGAGTACAAATGAGACAAACTGTGTTCTCCGTTTGATGTCACTAAGTTCTACAGGAAGCAAGAGAAGCAAAATTCGACAAATAGTCTGTTCCGTGTCACTTCTATGAGAAGCGAAAGTAGCCACAAGTGAAATATGTGTGATACAGTATTGCAATGTGTTAAAACCAGTCAATCTTATGCAATAATGTTTAACACTAAAACAACTTCAGCATGTTTGGTGAGAGAGGTGTTGGATTCTTGATATTAGCTCCCAGTCTCCGCAGTCCAAGCGAAGAGAGACCTGCTCACGATGGAGCCGAAAGGATCCGTCACGTTCCCGCAAGACGGGCCGCTGCCCCGACGCAGCCGGGGTTCCAGCTCCGGTCTGCACTACGGCTCATTTGTGAACAGTCTTTCTTCACTTACACCCAAACCGGACGACAGGCCTGCCATATCACGTCGGCGAGCCCACGTCGCAGTGGCTGTGCTCTGCTATGTCAACTTACTCAACTACATGGAACGATACACAATTGCAGGTTTCTGCACACCTCAGGCTCTCAGCACTCATCGCTGTTGTCAATGAGCGGAATTGCAAATAACCACCTTTTCTTGTCCGTAGGCATACTTCTAAATTTACAGACGTTCTTTGATATCAATGACAGTACAGCTGGACTTCTCCAGACAGGTAAGATGATGATCTCTTCGAATGTCCCAGACCAGTTGCATATTTTGAAAGTCCCTCACTCCGCCCTCCATTGCTTCACAAGGAAGTGCTGAAATTCAGTTGCAGAACATACAGTTTGTGATTACACCAATTTGTGCGAGCAGTGACTGTGTCAAAGCATTAGAGATATCCGTTTAGAGAGGTTTGCGTTCCCATCGTAATGTTGTAGTTGTGGTGTACAACTGCACACTGCCTCATACAGACTCAAGACTCAGTATTACTTTTTTTAAAATTAGTTTAGAGGCGGGTTACACCTTGGACTTGTCAGCAGCCAATCGCAGGGCACATATACTAACAAGCATTCACAGTCACAGTCACACCTAAGGGCGGTTTAGAGTTTTCAATGAACCTTATGCGCATGTTTTTGGAATAAGGGAAGAATCCGGAGTACCCAAGCCACACAAGCCCGGTGAGCGCATGCAACCGCCGCCCGGAAAGGCCAGAGCTGATATATTCAAACCCAGCACATCAGAACTGGGAGGCAGACACGTTCACCGCTGGCTGCCCCAAATGCAAACTGCAACAATAATAGACTGTAGATGACAAAACACAAAAGACATTTACATTATTACAATGGCTGAAAGGCATTTTGAGATTATGGGATTATTAAAAGAGCCCCCATTTATATATATATATATATATATATATATATATATATGTGACAGATCTCAGCAAGTATGTGAATTCTCATGTGTCTTATCTAGTGGGAACAGCCTCGGTTAGAATAACTGCTAAAAAATCTCTAGCCAGGAAGATATGCACAAACTGGCAAACCCTCGCTGCTAAATACATAACAAGAAGTATACAGTACTGTCTTATTGTGATGTTTTAGCTTTATCTTTTGCGGTACCGTTAGTACTGTTTTCAGACTTCGCCTTTTTTTGCAGACCAAAAGGCAGACTCCACTCCGGACCGGTCGGTCACTAGTCGCACACATGTCAGGACAGACAACCTTTCACGCACGCGTGCGGCGACTGAGTGGGAATTGATCCCACATTGGCTGCGGTCAGCAGTGTGCACTACGACACTATCAGTCACCCTGTTTTAAGACTCTAAATCGGAAATTATTCACAATATCCTAGTCCTCATTTGTTACATATTCATATATTAAGTGATACAACTGTTCTACAATGGAAATGTAACTTTAGGTCTGTTTAATTTTTGCCGGGGATATGTTCTTGTTTTGTATTGAAATGCAATTAAATGCATTTTTCCAGAGTTAACAATAGTCCTGTTTTGTGTCAATTATTTGATACAGTGGTGCACTAAAACCCATTTAAATAAAACAAAAACAAAACAAAAAAAAGTAGCTTTTTCGGAATTATTATGTGATTTGAAATGCGATGAATCGAGAATAATTCATTCCAAAAGCTCGAATTAATTATATTTTTTGAAATGGAGTCCCACCCCTAAAAGGAATACAAAGAAAGAAACATGTTACACTGATGAATGTATTCTAAAAATAAATCGAATGATAATGAGGCAACATGTGGTGGTCTGCCTTCGGGGTATTCCGAGTCACTTCGTGAAAGTGGATAATTGACAATCGATGGATGGATGGATGGATGGATGGATGGATGGATGGGCAATGATAATGACCGCAGAAATGTCAAATTCTCATAGTATAACTATAATAATAGATTTTTTTGGGGGGGGGCGGGGCATTGAAGTGCTATCTTCACATAAAGAAGACTCCATTCTTAACATTCTATACTAAAATACTCACAGTTTTTATCTGCAGCTTCCTCGTGATGGCCCCTCTCTTCGGTTACCTTGGCGACCGCTACAACCGAGTACACATCATGGCGGCGGGTTTGATTATGTGGCTGGTGACCGCCACTGGCAGCTCTTTTGTTACGAAGTCGGTATGTGCAAAAATACACTCCGTGAAGCTTCACTCCCTGACTTCATCATGTGATTGTTCTTTTTTGGAAAACATGGATACTCAGAATGACGTCACAGCATGCCTGACTAAACGCTGACCATGTGCTTCGATGTCGCTTTTATCTCTGAAGTACTTTTGGCTTTTGGTGCTGTTACGAGGCCTGGTCGGGGTAGGGGAGGCGAGCTACTCCACTATCGCTCCCACCATTATCGGGGACCTTTTCACCGGGGGACAACGGACCGTCATGATCGCTGCTTTCTACATCTTTATCCCTGTTGGGAGGTCAGACATTTTGTGTCCGTGATGACTAATTTCATTCTTCCATGTCAGCGTGATCCTCTTCGAATGACCTTCTGTGTGTCCTTAGTGGTCTTGGCTATATAACAGGGTCTTCAATAGCCAGCCTGACTGGCAACTGGCACTGGTCTCTCAGGGTGAGAATGCCCTTCAAAAGCTCAAAACTGAAAATATGAAAATAGCACTGACAATGATCCATAACCTGCCTTGAATTGTTACTGTGTTGACAGATAACTCCCATTTTCGGTCTTGTTGGGTTGATTTTAGTGGTGCTCTTATGCCCAAACCCACCCAGAGGTGCTGCAGAAAACAACCGGCATGGTGTTAACGAGCAGAGCTCTTACTTGGAGGACATCAAGTATCTTCTGCAAAAGTAGGACCTGGAAACATTTCTGGGGGTGGAATATTTGAGATTGCAGGCGACACTGAAAATCCTGAAGGTTTTTTTTTTTCATATCGCATTTTCTCTCTGTCTCTCAAGTAAAAGTTACATATGGTCAAGTCTGGGTGTGACGGCAATGGCCTTCCTTACTGGAGCCTTGGCTTTCTGGATGCCTACTTTTCTGTTCAGAGCTCAGGTGTCTCAGGGCCTTCAACCACCATGCACTCAAGGGTCCTGCAACTACAGAGACAGGTGCAGTGTGTGTGCTTATTAGCTTTCCATTCCTAACACCTGCAGCTTTTTAGCATCGCTGTATTTCTCCGCTCCCAGTACAGTTTAATCTTCGGCGCCATCACCGTGGTCTCTGGCATTCTCGGAGTGTGTCTCGGCACTGGTTTGGCCCGACGGTTGCGGGACAAAATGCCCAATGCAGATCCACTCATCTGCGCTGGAGGCATGCTGGGATCCGTCCCGTGCCTCTTCATCAGCATCTTCTTGGCAACGGCAAGCATTCCGGCCACTTATGTAAGCCTACATTCTTTTTATACTGTACCCATTTCCTGTAGTATGTAAAGTAGTCTTGCAATGTACCGTACCTGAAAAACCTTACAAACCACAAGCCTTACAAGGATCGTCAGATGAGTTCGGTGTCGAAGAAATTCCACCGGCCAGCACCTCTCGAATGAACTACAGCAGATTTTGTGAGGGGGTAAAATGAAAGCGATGGGTTAAAGTACTTGTTGTAAAGATTTGGCTAATGTCCATTTGATCCTATTCGTCTCATTTAAGGTCTTCGTTTTCATAGCTGAGTTCCTATTATCACTCAACTGGTCCCTTCTGGCTGATATGCTACTGGTGAGTGTGACAGTAGGAACAAAACACAATGAAATAACACTTCCGGTGAAGTCATATTGTGTTTCTCTCTTTGCCATAGTATGTCGTCGTGCCCACCAGAAGGGCCACAGCCGAGGCTCTCCAGATCACAGTCTGCCACCTCCTCGGGGATGCCGGGAGTCCGTATCTCATCGGAGCGGTGAGAAGTACTGAGAAGGAGTCAACTGTGTTTCTTTTCCAGTGGCGTTTCACCGGTGCTACTGGCGGCAGCTTCAATAACCCCCAACTGCAAATGGTTCTCTTCAATCTTCATACCAGATATCCGACGCAATACAGAAATCCAAGCCTCCATCAACAGACTGGAGCTTCCCTAGTCTTCAGTACAGCTTCCTGATCTGCCCTTTTGTTGGCATCCTGGGAGGGATTTTCTTCCTCATGACTGCTCTTTACATCAGTGACGACAGAATGGCAGCTCAGCGGCTGGTGGAAGGTATGTATTGTACTGGTAGGTCCAGAAGCATTTGGTCAAGTTTTCCGGATTTACTGATACGACTACGAGTACCGCTTCTACTACTACTACTGCTGCTATTGCTATGGAAAGCTGTTTGAGCGAAGTAGTATGACTACAGGTATGTCTTGCTAGTCCTATTTTCCCCACTTGTGCCTGTCCGTCTCCCACTGCTGTACGACATTACCGCACACTACTGCGGGAGAACAACAAAGCCACTGCGGTAGAACGACGACACTCCGTACGTGTTCCTAGAGAGGCAAAACTGCGCACTAGTCGATCTCTGCGCACTACTAGTACGGCTAGTGAAACTGCGGCTGCTCGTCCATCCGTCCGTGAACCATCCAGCCAATAACAGGGCATACTTAATTTATCAGACAAACAACCGAGCTTTAACAATGTGGGTGCAAGGAGATGACTAGGAGATTTTTATACTGTTTAGCCACATTGGCTAAGAGGTTTCAGTGCTCAGTGCCAACGTTGATACAGTAGTGGAAAGGCCATTGAGACAGGTTCTACTAGTGCACCCTCATCGTTCTATCGTTCTAAAGATGGAGGTATTCTGCATACAGTAAAAGGATTCTAAATGCCATATTTTTGCGCCACATCATTCATGAAGATGGATGCCCACACTGCAATGCTTTTATTTCAAATTAACTGTGACGGCGGTCTAGGGTAAAGTCATGAATCATTGTTCAAATACCTCTGGATCTACGTACGGTACTTCGCTTTAGTTTCAGTTCTTTGTGCTTGCTAAAATCTCACTCTGGTATATTTTCAGTGCTGCAAATTGCGGTGGAACAGTAGCTTTTTATTCAATTGACATTATGGCACTCCTGGCGGCAAATACAATTTCCTCATTGACCCAACGATTGGCAGTCCAGTTCTATGACATTGTCCAAGTCAGAAATGGGATTGTCCAGATGAATGGATCATTGTCATCCTAGATTGGACCTGCATTGACAACATTCCGATCAATTCCATTGTTTGTTGTGTGCGAGGGAGATTTCCCATCAGGGCTGCTTGGTTAACACCGGAACACAATTTGTTTGTATGTTTCTTTGTGTATTACCACTAGATCCTCCCCTGCAAGGTCCTACACCCGAGTCCACTGTGGAGATGAACAATGCGCAGATCATATAGAGCTGGACAACTGCAGCGAGGCATTTAATGCTCTCGTTCATTTGATCAAAACTAAACGTGTGGCGATGGATGTCGGAATGAACAAAAAGAGTGTTTTTTTTGTTTTTGTTTTGTTTGTTATTGTTGCAAAGTGGTGTAGAAACATAAACTTTACCTACCGTGCCCACACTGTCTTCAAGGTGCATTTCACCATGTTAACATTCTGTACCACGTTGCACAAGAGGGAAGACAGGGCAGACGGATACACAGTAGTTGATAACAGAATATATGTCGACATATTGTTTTGCATTTTGAATAAATTGAACAAAGAAAATTGAGTACCTTTTTAACATTATTTTATCTTAAAACAAATTCATTGTGCAAAAAAAAAAAAAAAAAAAACCCACAACACCTTTTTCCATGCTAATATCAGGATAATCTCCTGTTGCTCCACAAACCCTGTGACAATATTAATATGCACCTCATTTGAGAATTTGCGAAAGATGAAACGAATTAAGCCAATTAAAGCTAATTACTCTCCACAGGTAAACAGGCCACCTCTTGAAATGATAAACTGACACTGCAGTCTCCTAATAGCCCATTTATTTCGACGCAGTCATCACATCTTGTCTTTCTTATCTAAAGGAGACCCTTCCATTTCTGCTGACACTCTTCACATTTTGAAAATCCCTTCCCTTGGTAAATCCAGTTCTAAGAAGAAAATGCCGAGTGTTCAGGAAAAGAACCTCCGCCTGCGTCCAGCCAAGAACACACAGCAGTGACCCCCGAAAGTCCAAAAAGGTCCAAATTTCACTAGTGGATGAGAAACGTCTACAGTCCACTAGATGATGCTGCTGTTTTATTGTTAAGAGCACAATGCTCCACTTGGATTATTATTTTTTTGTCAGTGGAGCATCAGCATCTAAGCTTGTCTATGTTCTTCTGCATGTACGCGGAACGGCCCATGTGTGTTTTGAGCAGCTCCGTTCAATAGAATGCCGATGATTGCGAGACGTTTCTCCTGGGCCTGGCGTTGTAATTACTGTTGCGCGCTCGCCAGTTCTGAAAAATGTCTTACGCTAATCAGTATGAAGCATCAATTTTAGCGATTATTTGAACCCTTTTATTTCTCTTGATCAAGTGTGGAAAGAGTGAGCGAATGGTTAGCACATCCACCTCCCGGTTTTGACGTCGGGGGGGTTCTACTTGGGGCTTCGGCCCTGTTTGAGTCCACCTTGCCTCCGTGTGCTCGGGCTTCTTCCCACATTTCGAAAAACACGCTTCCCAGGTTGAACGAAGTCTCTAAATTGTCCTCGCGTGTGAGTGCCAATCGTTGTTTGTCTATATGTGCCCTGCGATTGGCTTGGCGACCAGTCCCGGGGGGTGGGTGGGTACCACGCCTCTCGCCCAAAGTCAGCTAGCTCTCCAGCTCAACGTCGAGCCTATTAATGCAAATGGACGGACGGAAGTGTGGAAATGTGTTCCAGGGCACCCCGGCAGTTCTGATCGGTACGTCTCCAATCCGGCAAGCGGTTTATCCAGAGTCGGGCCACGGGTCCCAATTCCAGATTGGGCAACGATGCGCCGTCGACTCAAAGCAGGAAGTAATACAGCATATATGCCTCGTCCGTCCTTGTTTCTTTTGATACATAGGATCAAGAAACATAAAGGAGGGAGTACATTCTTGTTTACGTCAAAGCGAGGACAGGCAATCATTGGCTTACATCATCACCGTCATCTGCCGATGACTATTCCCAATGAGGAAATCTCATCAAAAATCAACACCTCTTCCCTGGCCACGATACGATTGATCCGCCAAAATATCATGTCAAATTCATGTTAAAGGCAAGGCAGGAATTCAGAGTCAACCACTTGGGCTGAGCAAAACAGCCAATGTGGGAAAACATGAAAGAAACCGAGACAAAAGTGAGCTTGAGCTGCTGCAATCGTGACGATTGGACGTACACCAAATGAAGCGACCAGTCAGTGTATACAGTATGGAAGCGCAAACAATATTGGCTGTCACATATACCGGATCCGAGCAAATTGTATGATGCCTGGTGACACTCATTTTCAGGTTCTCTTTGGAAAAGGCAGACCTGTACATCACCAGAACGCCCTTTCACGTGGAACTATTGGTGGCTTTTAAGACTTTTCCGGGTTTGCTGGGATTTTAAAATCAGCATATCGCCAAGTGACTCTCCGTAGTGTGTTTTTATGTTTTGATGTCTCTGTTAATCTGTTAAAGTATTTTTTTTGGGGGGGGGGGCTGTCTGTTGTCGTACTCGAGCGGCTCCAACTACCGGAGACAAATTCCTTGTGTGCTTTTCACATTCTTGGCAAATAAATTGCATTCTGATTCTAGTACCACAACAGACTAGCATTTGACAGAAACTACTTTGGAGACAGCATTAATTAATCCCACGATTACGATTTTTGATTGTTTAAGTGCTTCAAGGGAATATCAATCCGTCCATTCTCGGAGGCGCTTGTATGTTTCGCATCAAGCGAATTTACTCTAATACACCAAAGTCACTTTATTTTTGAAGAGGTGACATCACATAGACTTAAAGATCAAAGTCCTGGGAGGAAACTCATTCAAAGTTGAGCTGCACGAAAACAACGGAGACGTTTCAGTCCCGACTGTCAAGACAAACCGAAGCAAAGCTCCACCAGAAAAAGGAACAAAGCTCAAGTCTCGAATTTGGCAAGCTGAGCAAGGTAATTTTCTTTTCATTTTTATATGGATGAATGGATTCTTACATTTTTTTGTATGCTTGTCGTTTGCAGTGTTGTCCGACTGCACACAATCGTACCGAGTACCGTATTTTCACGACCGTAGGGCGCACCGCATTAAAAGGCGCAGCCTCGGCTACGGCGGCTATTTCTGTATTTAACACGTACATAAGGCGCACCACCGCGTTATTGGGCGCAGGCGTATGCAAACAGTACGGTGGCATGCGTGCACGCTAAAGCAATGGTTTTACTGGGGGCGTGGCTTTAGCGTCCTACTTCACGCACACTTCCCCTGACCTCAGCCACGTCCGCTTTTCCTCTGCGTAAGCAGCGTGTTGGCAGAAAATGCTGGGGGGGAAAAAAAATAATCGATATAAAAAACAATTCAAGCGGAGCGCTCATCACACAACAACATTTATAGATGTCGGAACTCGGTGCACACATAAGACGCGCCGCAGCATAAGGCGCCCCCGTCCGTTTTGAAGAAAATGTAAGACTTGTAAAGTGCGCCTTATGGGCGTGAAAATACGATACCTGTTTCTGATTTTAATCTCCTTTATCCGCACGAGTGGAGAAAATGCCAGAAACCACGTTTCGTATGATGTCGTCCAGTTCTACACCAAGGAAAACTGCAACAATGACGAACATAGTGTGAGGCGTACCGCTGACGTGGCTCGTGAGGTGTTGAGTCAAAAATTCAAAACAGCAGTTTTTACTCGTGTAGGTGCCAAGTAATTGTTCAAAGTATAATTGCTTAGTCATGGAATATGCTGTTTTCCCTTTTGCTAACAGTTTAGCCTTGAACTTGCAATTTCTGAGACATGACGTGATTATTCAGTACTGTGCTGAGGAAACAGACTGGACAGACAACGTATGTGCAAAAACAAGCAAGTACACACGCACACGAAAAGGTATGTGGAAAACATCGGAGAGGTAACAATCTGACCTGCAATTAAAACACAATGGGCATTGTGCACCATGTTTCTGAGCACTTTATCTGCATACCTCTCAGTTTCCCCCCCCGTCGACCGTGGCAGCGCAGGAAACTGTCACAATGGCTAATAAATTGTCCGGGTCGATCAATGAGGGAGAACGGATATGGTCGGTGTTTACTCAAGGACGGGGGGGGGGGGGGGGGGGGGGGGGGGCATTTTCGACATGAAAACAGCTTGGAATGCTGTCCCATCAAGTGGCCTGTTCATCCACAGTAACACAAGACAATAAATGATCTATTCCGTGTCCCATGTTTTCCCTTGCCTGTCTTTGAATGGAGTGGATGACCACGATAAGACAAGGCAAACATTTGTGGATATGAAGTTGCAGTCTTTGCTTATCACCCGGACACCGGTGCCAGTGACATGACATTTAGCAAGAAGAGGCCGGCGACACCCACGGTGTGGCCTCTCACACTGTTGGGGACCATTACATCACATTCATCATCATCCATGTCAAGACAGTTCATTTGATCAATCTCTCTCCAATTAGTTCATTTGAATTATGATATATTTATTTTCTCATTCGTTTCCCCCCCCCCCCCCCCCTCCCTCGTTAATTTCCCAACTTTGATCTTGTAATGATATATTTTTTTGTCCCTAAAAAATGCGCCTATTCTCAAAACAGTCTTTCATTCATTCATTCATCGAGAGGACGCTGCATCTTTTTGCACAATTGCCCCCCCGCCAAAAAAAAGTACCGGCATTACCTGATAACTAGCAACCCTTTATTGCTCAGTGACTGTTTTTTTTGGTCAATGTCTTCATGTCTCCAAAGTGTTCTCTGTCAATTGACGTACTCGAGCGGCTCCAACGACCGGAGACAAATTCCTTGTGTGTTTTTTGGACATACTTGGCAAATAAAGAGGATTCTGATTCGGATTCCGATCTTCCGTACCGCTTCTCCTCAACGCGGGTCGCGGGCGTGCTGGAGCCGACCCCAGCTGACTCCGGGCGAGAGGAGTCAGCTGGGGAACACCCGGAACTGGTCGATCGAACTGGCCAATCGCAGGGCACATATAGACAATCATTCGCACTCACATTCACACCTACGGGCAATTTAGTCTTCAATTAAACTACCACGCATGTCTTCGGGATGTGGGAGGAAACCGGAGTGCCTGGAGAAAAGCCACGCACGTAGGCACGGGGGGAACGTGCAAACTCCACACAGGCGGGGATCGAACCCCGTCCTCAGAACTGTGAGCCGGACGTGCTAACTAGTCATCCGCTCAGAACTGCACAGCTTTATTCGTGCAGCATTTTATTTACAATGATTTGCAAATCCTTTTCAACCTATATACAATAGAATACACTACAAAGATTCAGAACTGATGAACTTTATTATTATTAGCCATCCATCTATTTACTGAGCCGCTTATCGTCAGAAGGGTCGCCAGTCGGCCACAGTAGTAGTGTTATTATTCTTCGTTGTTGTTGTTGCAATTGTTCCCAAAAAGCTCCGACGGGGGGGGACAAAAGACTGAGAAAGTTGAGGAATGCTCAGAAAAATACCTGTTAGGCACATTCCGCAGGGGAACAGGTTAAAAAAGGAGCGTCCCCGCAAGGATGGGGCGAGGTTCGACACTTTGCGAACAATTGGCGTCAGCAAATAATCCAGCAGTCCGAGGACAGCATTTCTCAACGTACAACGGCAAAGCATTTACGATCTATAATATCAAAACATTCAGAGAATCTGGAGAAATCTCCGCACGCAAAGCGGCAAGGCAGAAAAAGCAACATCGAATGCCCGAGACCTTCGAAAGCGACACCCATTGTGTCAAGGATATTGCCGCACTTCAGAAAACCGTTGTCAGTTCGCACAGTTTGTCGCCGCATCTACAAATGCCATCAACGTCACAATGCCACAATCGCTGCCGGCGGCTTCTCCGGTCACAATTGTGACCCGTGGAATCATACGCTGTACTCTCGCTTTAAAGCTTTGAAAGTGCCTTTTGTACAACAAAGGCGATAGATAAAAGATCACAAGGGGTCAACATTGTTTTTGACTTGACGATAACGTGCAACTACTCGCTTATTTTGTCCAGTATTTCTGTGACATGGGGGGTTTGATACCCTCCCTTTGTCGAGTGATGGGTATTTTATTGCAAATGGCAGTTGGACAGAACAGAGAGACGACGTCATAAAAGATCAATGTCTTATTCCCTTTTTTTCCCTTGTTCTGTGACAGCAAGACTCAGCATTCTCACATTTCCCTTTTTTTTGACCCAATGTTTATCAAATACCTCGAGATCATCCAAGTGTCACCCAAATGACTCGCAGTCACAGTGTGGGCTGCAACTTGACTGCCAACTGCGGTTTGCGCTACAATGGCGCATGCCGTCTGCTCCTATGTATTTAGCATTCCTCTTCCAGAGGCCCGCTGGCCACTGGACTGGAGGGAGCTGATTCACAGACGGAACCAGAGGCAATGTGGTCATTACCAAGAGCCATGAAGACTATAAATAAGAGCTGCGCCGCCACACAGATCTGGCCTCGGCGCATGTTCAATTCTGTTGTGTAGCGCCCTTAAATTGCTAAATGTCCGCATTTTTCTCACTTCGGCGAGGAGATGGGAAAACGTTTTTTTTTTATCCGAGAAGACATATCAACTGGAGAGCGATGACCCGGGGACTAAGGAGGCCGACATAGATAGAGCTGTCGAGTCAATAATTCGAATGGGCAATAAAGTTGGCTGCCTCCGCCCTCGCACCCGAAATTTGAGTTGCCGCTGGCTCCTCGCTGCCGCTTTATTGGAGTAAAAACAGCACGAGATCAGGAGACATCAGGATAGATCAACTTGGCTGCTTCGCTCCTCCGCAGACACCGCAGGGGGGTCGGCAGGGCACATCGGATGAGAAAAGGTCCAAATGGCACAGCCCGCGCACCTCGAGCCTGACGGCGCTGGCTCTAAAAACAAAATGCATTAAGAGGAGAGCTCGGAATCGGACGCTCGCAGACGCAATACGGCAGAGAGTGCGGCGTTAATGTATTTTGTACTTTGCACTCTTCAGTACTTAGTCGACGCAGCTCTTCAGCGCTTCACGTGCACACCATGCAGCTCTTAATCAAATGATCAATAAATCGGGTCCTTCTGACCCTTAATTATAATGTCTGGCCCTTAAGTAATTTCTCAGTAAAGGGGAAGGCCCTTTCTGTTCCAGTTTTCACAAAACAAGGCCTGCTTGGATGAGTTTTGTCTGGAAGAGCTCGAGAGACCTGATCTCAACCGCAGCAAACATTTTGGGGATTAATGGAAGAAGGGAGAGACATTTTGAAACATGGAGCAGGCTCAGTTCTGCTTTCTAGGGCTGCTTTTTTTTTTTTCCTTCCTCCTCCTCCTTTCTCGAGGTATCGTAACTCCCTGCAGGGTGGAATGAAGTCTGTGTATTCCGAAAGCTCAGTTTCAGCCACAAGTCATGTCGTCCTCCATCAGGACAATGACCCCAGACGCAAAGCTAACCCCCCCACCAGGGAACGGCTGAAAACAACTGTATTCTGAAGAGATGGAAATCCTTTTGAACATCTGTGGAGGGCGCCGAGCTCACGAAGAAGAGCGGGCCAAATACTCGACATGTCCGCACGTGTAAAGTTCTCACGGAGAGTAACACGGATCATTTGGATTGCACCGATGTCCTCAAAAGGCGACGCAACAAAATATTATGGAAACGGCAACCTACCGTCTTTTTTTTTCAGGCTAGTTTTATATATATACATATATATATATACTGGATATATGTTGGACTACATCAAAAAAGAACTAGGTGAATGGCCAGGCCATTTTAGTGTGCGTTTTTTATAGCACATGTACCATGTGCTTAAGGTGCGGCAGTGTTGCAATTGTACAGGTTGTAAACCTTTTCGTGCTCACTCGCCTGTCCAGTCGGATGCTTCAGCACCTGACCGTTGAGGAAACCGGTTCGACTTGACATGATTCTGTAAATCCTCTTTTGAGTTTGGGGTGTGACGATTGAATCATCAGTGTGGGGAAAAAAAATAGTCTTAGTTTAATTCATTGTCTTAGTTTATTCCGTATAGCAGATGATGTACTATTCTTCCAACTTGTTTTCACTTTTTTTCTTCACTGCTAAGTGTAACACAAAATATATAAGATGAATTTCAAGTGGCCCAACTTGCATCGCTTACTAATGACAATGTTACTTTTCATAGAAAATCTTCTTCGGATGCCAATTGCCTAAAATGAATCCTGTTCTCAATCATTTTTTTTCCTCCCCCCCCCCCCTCAAAGAAAGAAATATATATATATATAGTCAAATGACACATCACTCTGCAAACGAAAGGCAGAAAGGAAAGGAAACCATCAGCAGAAAGCCACGTGTCAGTGCGTTTTGGAAACATGCATTTTTATTTAAGATGCAGCAAGACTCGGCCTTATCGCCCCGCAGCCGCTCGGCCCGACGATTAGTTACGTTATCTCCCATCCTGCGCCGGAGCCTCGGCCCTGAGCAGCGACAGGAAGGAAGGCTTCACAGAGTCAGCGGTGACTCTGCGGCTCCGGGCCACAGAGCAGAAAAACTGCCCGAGATAGGTCCCGGTCCACCCGCCTATTCTGTATGAAGGGAAAACGCAGATTGATCGCTTTACCGTTAGCTGCGCAAAAAAAAAAACAAATGCGTTCAGAGCTCGATCAATTTCCGAGGAACCTTGCGACGCCAAACGCCTGCAGAGCAGAACCGGGCAAACGCCCAAAGGCTCCTTGGACGCCAAGATGCAGTTCCCGTCTTTTTTCGAACATATCTGCCTGCACTTCAGATGCGCAATTCTGCCTTGTCGAACGATATTTCGAAAATCATGGCCTCACCGGACATCATACAATTCTTTATGATCCGGTATATGGAACAACAGATGTTGTCGGCAACAGTCTAGTTTCCGCTTACGGAGTGCATACGGAGCCTTTGCAAAAAAAAAAAAAAAAAAAAAAAATGGGAACATCGTTTATTTTTATTAAAATAATTTTTATTTCCATAATTCCATTGAAAACGTTGAACTTCCATAGATTATATAGATTTCAAGTATTTACTCGTTCTTTGGGCGTCCAGCTCGTAAAACCCACAAAAATCGAGGAATTCCAAAAATGTGAATACCGTGACGAAATCGCCATTTACTTCCCAGTTTTTGTCGAAAAAAAACTTTAAAAAAGAGAGAGCCATCAGGGTCACTTTGAACCAATCAAAATATGGTCCTTTCAAAACGATATGATGATAGCAAATTGCGGGAATGAGGGCAACAGTCTCCGGATTACGATGGTCTCCACAGCACGGTCTTTCTTTTAGTACCCGGTGACGCCAACAGGTTTTTCATTGGTCCGCTTTGTTGACATGATATTATTATGATGATATTTTATGTAGCATTTTGTACAGATCCATTCCATGCCAAATGTTGTTTTTTTTTGTGGTTTTTTTTTTTTTTTAAAACTTTGTGGCCTCAGAGGTTGCACTGTGACCCTTACAACTAGTTTGACCAACCTTAACGCCAACTTCATTTATTTCTTGCCCTCAGAGAAAGCCACCAACCGTTGTGAGCACGACTTTCAACATCGCAGCTCGAGGTGCCCACGTTCAAGGAAAGCGGCGGTGCTGTTCGGGGTGCAATACAACGAGATCTAGCCGGCCACAGGCCAAACCAACGCAGTGTACAGTGTCCCCTCGCTGTATGGTTGTTCACATATCGCGGATCCAGTGCATGACAGATTTTTTTTTTTCATACACATTTTTTGCGCATATAATTCATCATATTGCGGGATTTTGAGCCTTTTGCCGAATTCTTTTTTTTTGTGGTAAAATAATCGCTTCCTAGCCTAAAACATTAACAATGTAATAGAAAAAAAAGAGGAAAGATTGATGAAAACACATATTACAAGGAATAGAATGTCCATAGTGTACAGTGCTTCTGTGTAATATTGTATGTTTAAGAGTATAGAAGGTGTTTCTAAGAGTGCGGTCGAGTTTAATGGGAGTGGGGGGAAGACCGAGAAGAGTGTCGGAATGGTACATGTAGCTTTATATTATGTATAAATAATCCAAACAAGGCGGCACGGCGGCCGACCGGTTAGAGCGTCAGCCTCGCAGTTCTGAGGACCCGGGTTCAATCCCCGGCCCCGCCTGTGCGGAGTTTGCATGTTCTCCCCGTGCCCGTGTGGGTTTTCTCCGGGCACTCCGGTTTCCTCCCACATCCCCAAAACAGTGCATGAATTGGAGACTCTAAATTGCCCGTAGGCACGACTGTGAGTGCGAATGGTTGTTAGTTTCTAGGTGCCCTGCGATTGGCTGGCAACCGGTTCAGGGCGTACCCCGCCTCCTGCCCGATGACAGCTGGGATAGGCTCCGGCACGCCCGCGACCCTAGTGAGGAGAAGCGGCTCAGGAAATGGACGGATGGATAATCAAAACAAATATGTGGTTTTCCCCTATTGCGGGATCACGATAAACATTTATTTAGTTTGAAAAGCCTTTTTGTTCTACCCCCCCCCCGTTGAGAACAGCAACTTCATCATTGAACAGTTGAAAGAAGGTCAAAGCTGCAAAGCTGAAATTTCACCCAAAAGCTTTTTTGAGAGGAGTGCACAGTAAATAATAATAATATATATATTTAAAAAAAACAACCAGAAAGAGGAACTGTGTCCAGAGGACCTGTCATCCCTTTTTTTTTAATTTTTTTTTTTATTCTTATTGTATGAACATGAATCATTGCACGCCGGTTTCACCTTGCACGGTTATCTTAACCAAACCCCCCCCCCCCGCACCACCCGGGTTTGCGGCGCAATCAGGTGCGCGTCCCTCATTGGCTGCCGGCCGCGCAGGGGCGGGGTTTACAGTTCCTGGCCGCACCCCTTGCGCTCGCCTGCTTGACAAGGGGGGGGGTGGGGGGTGGACGACAACCCAGGAGCGCAGCGGCCCTCGGTCACTCCGCACTGGTGGAAAAATATGGTGCCGAGAGGAGCTCATCCTGCGCTCCACCGCCACAGCGACTAAATCCACAGCGAGCGCTCACACTCGGGTGTTGTTTTCTTGTGCCCTGCTGTCACTTTGCACCAGAATGTGCGTGGAGGGCGACGGATGCGAGGTGGAGGGCTGCGGCCGTTCGGACGAAGTGCGCACGCTGTCGGGCGGCGTGAGCACCGCGCTCAAATCCAACCCGGACCTGCGCGCCTGCAAACCCGGGCACAAATTTCGAGCCGCGCTGCTCCGATGCCGCTCGCCGGCCGTCGCCGCCGGGATCCTCAGTTTCGGGAACGTGCTCAACTACATGGACAGATGCACAGTAGCCGGTAAGAGGGATTTTTTTTGCATTTTGTAATTTTTTACCAAAAAATTTTTTGGGGGGTCGGGGGGGGGTCGTGAAAGGTTCTAATGATCATTTTGCTGCACGGAATCGGCCGGCAGCTTCTTCGGTCTCGATCATCTCACCTCAGCCCGGACGGGCGGAACAATGGGAGCGCGTCGGCGCAGCGGACGCACACTTGCCGTGTTTATTTGCGCTCTCGGAGACTCGCGCGTGCTGATTTCATCTCGGGTTATCTCTCGCGGAAATGCTCCACAGTGGGTTAGTGATGACTGGATCATGCCGCAGATCGATCCGCAACCGCGCGTGTGACATCGACGGCGGTTGATAAACGTTCAAGATGTGATCCGAAGGGGGGGCTGAACAAATGAGCTACGAGTTCCTGCGCTGCGGCTCGCTGCTGCTGTGAGATGCTGAGACGAAGCCTCGCATTGTTTACCTTTTTGCGCCTTGTGAAACCGAAACTGACATCCGGGCACGCAAACGAATTGGAACGTTTCGAATGTTAATTGCGATGATGTTCAACCTTGGCGACTTGCAAAATGGAGTCAAAAAGCCCACCGTTTTCACAAGTAATTCATTCCCGGACCGGACGTCGTAGCCTTGGCAGTGAATGAGTTAAAAAAAAATATTGCTGCAGCACAAAAGAATGGAGGGAAGTGGAATTGTAGGTTGCGCTGGATGAAAGGAGTCAAATCCATGTTTTCAGTTGACGCTTTTTTGCTTTGGTGAAATGCAATTGCAGCGGATGCTCGGTTTAAAAACAAATCTCGCATTTGCTACGTTGAGATGTATCGTCGTCGCTCCTTATTCCGACTGAAAAGGAAGGCCGACTTGCACGCGCAGAACAACGTGTGCTTTTAAGTGGCTGGCCACGTCACGTGCCTGCGGCTCAGCATCCCGACGGCTTCAGCTCGGAAGAAGCTCGAGAGTGTCGATGACGGACTGCGGTCCAGACCACTCGAGCCCCGACCGCGCTGAGATTTCAGTCTCGCCGTCTCGGGCCTGCTGGACGGCTCGAAAGGTCTCGAAGGTGAAACACATGCGAAGTCCCAAACTGATGATTTGGGGGGGGCAGCGCATTGGCTGCGGCCTTGCCCTTCCGTCCCTGCCACCTGAACTCCGCACGGCCGTCGGGCACGAGGTACGCGCGAGAATGTGCACGGACGGGACCCTCAGGAAGAAAACCTTGAGCGTGAGCTTATCCGCCTGCTCCATCGCTCTTGCAGTCGTCATGAGATGGCGGAGGTTTAGCAACGCAGCGGTACACTTGGTGTATTTTCTGCGTGTTCTACAGCGCTTGGTCGGCAGCTAGCTGATTTCGGGGCAAAGAAGCAGATGACAGCCCCCCCCCGGCGAGTCGGCAGCCATCGGATACCCTGAGTGGGAATCGATCGGCGATGTGAAAGCACCTTTTCTGTTCCTCCTCTCCTGCTTCCCGCAGTCATTTCCTCACCCTGACGAGCAGGTACCTAATCCCAAATCGTAGATCCTAATGTCAATTCAGCAGGCACGAGTGCGAACACACAGGATAAACGCCCCCCCCCGACCCCCGACCACCATTCCCGGGATGAATGAGAGAGGAAGAAAGTAGATGTCGAACGCACACAGCATGAAACTGAAATGGTGCCGCGCCCACTCCTCCTCCTCCTCCTCCTCCTCCTCCTCCTCCTCCTCCTCCCTGAACGTCAAAAGGTCTTTGTAGCAATAGCCGCGACTGTAGCGAGCGTTGTGCGCGCTTGGATCACTAAAGCATTGTCAGCGAGACGGAGGGTGACCATTCCAGGCACCGGAGCTATTCTGCCCCGCAACAACAATGCGATTGTCGATTGGGACTCGACTCGGCAACGAACTGCGATGTCAGCTGCGGAAACGCTGTTCCGCGGTCGACATGCGTCGCCACGTGCATGCAACGCAGACGTCTGCTGGGGCGCCAAGTCCTCCTGGAGGCTTTTTTGGGCCCCGCTCGATGCAACGTCGCCACGGAAGCAGGAGTTCAGAACGTTCAGGAACGGGATGCCTACGAAGAATAACCATTTCATTGATCAGTCATTTTCCCTGAAGTCGATTTTTGCCAAATGCCCGACCGACCCAAGTAGGCCACCGGTCGGAATTAGAATGGCGTCTTTTAGCATGCACGACTCAGGCGCTCACGTTTTTCATGCGTAAACATGCCTTCTGAAAGACAAATGAAGAAGCGATGAAAACGTAACGCATGAAACCCGTCGCGGTTGAACGGCCAACGATCAACTCGAGGTTTGCTGTCGGGAGGCGGTAGGAAATGCCGACGGCCGCTCTGATTCCAGCTCCCTTTTTCACGACCGAGACCGCGCCGCAGGACAAGGCTGCAGTGTCCCGTGCGCTGCGACATGCGAGGGTGTTTTCTCGAGGGAGGGGGAAGGAATTTGGGCCTACGCTAAATTGCAATTTGATCTGACAAATATTGACAGGGAGCGAATAGGCAAGCGTGCCCGTGTCGCCGCCCTGGCCGCGCAATCGGAGGAACGTCCCTTGACTAAATCCCGACGGCCGCCGACCCGAACCCGTTCGCCCGGGCTTCGCCGTCGGCCCTCCCCCTTTGCACGCCGCCGCCGATCACGTTGCCGCCTTTGTTCCATTTGCTTTAAAGATTGGGATTTCATTTAATCGGAGTTGGCTTTGAAACCTTCGAACCTCAAATGGGTCTCACAGCAGACGCGCCCCGAGAGCTTATCATAAAGAGCGGATCAAGTGCTTTTCGGAGAGTACGGAGGCCACGCGAGGCAGACGCTCGGCACTCAAAAGAAATTTGCTTGATCAGTAAGGCAGCCTCGAGCCGCCCCACTCGTCGCCGGCAAAGTGGTCAATTGAGGCCTGCGAGATAATCGCATGTCAAGCTGTCGCTCCAGGAATGCCCCCCCCCCCCCCCAAACAAAGATGCGTCCTCTTGGACAAGTGCTTGCGTACTTTTGGCCTCTTGCATCTTAGACATAGATGAGCGCGCGGTGGTAATCCTCTTAAGGCAAAGCTCTTTGTCACGCAGTAGCAAAGATGTCGCCATGTAGCCAGTCTGACATGTATTCCTTGCACCACCTCGGTCCGTTTTCCCTTCGGCGTCCGCAATTCGCACCCTTTTACAGTCAGCGTGGTCGGGGGGGTAAAACGTGGCATGCATTTCCTCGCCGCTACGTGATGTCACTGCAGTCTTCTGCGAAAGTGCTCCCAGACGTTTCGGGTCCACAATGGCTGGAAAAGGAGGGAAGTGAGGATTTAACGCAAGATGTCAACATGGGAGGCGGCACGGTGCACGACCGGTTAGCACATCAGCCTCACAGTTCTGAGGACACGGCGGTTTCCTGCCACCGGCGACCAGTTGAGGGTGTACACCCCCACCCCGCCTCTCGCCCGCAGTCAGCCAGGATGGGCTCCCAGCGTGAGGATAAAGCGGAACGGACGATGAACGAATGAATGTCAACACGTGATCCCGGACGATGGCATGTTGGACTTCTGCAGAGTGATTTCCCACAGACTCCTCGGTAATCTCCTCATTTCTATATCCTCGCGCGCTCCGCAGTGAGAAAACAGTCTGTGTGTTCTTAAGGCTCCAATTTAGCTGATGTCTGTAATAGTAACCAGTGGAATGGGGACAGCGCTCCTTCCACCAGATTCTTTCATGTGGCCACCCCACATTTTTACCAGCAAGTGTACACACTTCCTTGCATCGGCTTTCACTGTGTTACCCCCGGATATGAACTCTTGCATGTAATAGAATCATGGGAAGTCGCTTTTTAGGGACTTGGGCCAAATAGAAAACCTGGCCCAGAGTTAGTCCTTCACGCAGCCATGCATTTCTCATATTGTACGTTTACCATTACGGTCGCAGGTGAGTTCGGATGAAGGGCGGGGACTCGGCCGCCCCGGATCGGCCGCCAGGCGTTCGCAGGGCGCGGGAGGGCACGGGCCAAAAATTCAAAGCCGAGACCGCTCGGCTGTGAAGCAGATGTTGGAACCTCTTACTCCCACCGTGCTTCCCTGATGCAAATGCAGAAAAGCAGCGAGAGTTGTGGGTGAAAAAAAAAAAAAAAAAAAGTGTCACCACAACTAAATACAACGGCAACATAAGTAACAAGGATCTGGCAAAGATTAAACAGAAGCCTAATGTCAAAAGTCGAGATGACGAGGCCTTTTTTCCCCGAGGACCCGCAAAACGGTGCACTCGACACTCGTTCTACAAGCGCATTGAATTGTGTTGGCGTACTTCGACTGGATATCAAAGATGGCGAATAAATGCGCAAAGTGGCTCGAACGTGGCGGCGTCTTCACGGCCTCTCGGGGGATGTTTCAACGAACGAGGCCTTATCGCTGGAATTCTCAGCTGGTTCTTATCTTTGGAGCGTCCAGTAGCTGGCCAAGTCAACAGCTGGCTCAAGCTGCCTGTTGATCTTTGACAAGCGATGAAGGCGAGCAGCAGCCCGATAATCGCCGACCTCCCCTGTCATCACGGGAGGACGTGCGGAAATGACAGCAGAGCGGCGGCGGCGGCGTTTGTCTGCCGTTGCGTCCTCCGCCGACGGCGTGTGCTTGGGGATCGCAGCGAAGTCGACGGATTAGCCCGGCTTCCAACCAAACGGCTTCCAACCAAACGGCTAATCCTTCGTTCTCTCCCACGTCAAAAGTGCAACGTCCCTTCCCTTCCCGCTTCATTATCTCTGAAGATTGCGATATTTATCTTCCGGCAGACAGAAAGATCACAGGAAGCGACCCGAGAGCGAGGCAATGCGTTCGGCGCTTTGCTGCGTAAGACACACTGTCGAGTAATAGCTCAACCCTGCTTAAAATAAGGACTCCCTTGCATTCCATTGCTTCAGTTCACTGGTGTACACCAGCACCACCGCCAGTGTTTAGAATAAAATAAATAACACAAGATAGGGACTACGTGTGATTTTACATTCGCGTTGCCAAAACCACAAAGACTCAACTCGGCGCACACACCAGGCACGCCGCATTATCGGGAAAACATGTGAGACTTTTAAGTGCGCCTTATGGTCGTGAAAATACGGTACAGGCACAATTCATTGTCAATTTGTGTCATAAAGCAATTGTGCATATCTATAAATAATACATTATGTATATTTGATTTGTTTTATGGTTTGCATGTTTGGATTTGGGGGAAGGGCTCATTTGTAATTCTGTTCAAAACGAACACAGTATTAGACCAGCGGCTTGTGTCAGCCCAGCTCCAGTCCGTCGCCACGGTGCTGTATATTTATGCTGCTTCACGTGCTGCCGCCATCTCGCGTATAGCGTTTTGTTTACAAAACAAAAACCAAAGCCCGACCGAGCGTGTGTCCACTGTATTTGTAGGGCCCAGCTTCAGAAATAAAAGATCCTCCTTCCCTGCATTTACATGTGATCGTGTCAACAGCCCAGCAGAGGGATTACGTCGTAGCAACCAGAAGCTTTGTATGTGTTTGCGCGCCTCTCGTTTTGGATTTGTTGAGATCTAAGTGTCGCGATGTCAGAGGTAGACGAGACCAAGACCGCAGCAGCGTGTTCATTACGGCGCTTGGGGGTTGGGGGACCCCAGTCCAGGGCTCAGATCTTTCTGGTAATCCTTGGTCCGAATTGCACATAATACAGTCCATGCACTCAGTGTGCATTTCTTTTTCCCTTCTACTGTGCAAGATTTACACTCCAGTTATTGCACTTATGACATGCTTGCACGTAGGGTCCGAGCCACATAACAGTACTACGTAGGGAAGTAACTGTTACGTGGCTCGGATTGCAGTTCCAAGGTTCATTTTGCGGTGTTTAATGAGTGAACCACAAGCGTGCGAGGCCCGACCGAGCCTGTGTCCTGTGCAGTATGTATGTCGGGCTGCTCTAATGAATCCAAAAGTGACGCCTTGACAAGTATGACCACATTTTGAACGATGTAGATGCATCTCGCTTACTTTGACCTTCATTGCGAAGACATTTTGATAAAGAAATGGGTCACATTATTTTGTTAATATCAGATGCTTAAAGGAAAGGCCGATTTCAATGTTGAGTTCATATTTGGGTTTTTTTTGCGAGTGATGAAATAGTGGAGAGAGTAATGCGGTGCCACATCTTAATTTACGAGACAGTGAAAGAAGAACCCCGCTGCCTGAGCTGAATTAACTCTTCTTCTTCTTCTTCTTCTTCGTCTACTGGACTGTAATTGAGTTTGGAGTTGCTAGTCCTGAAAAGGTAGATGTGCCGTGAGAGTGAGCAGATAAGTTTAATGTCTTCATGGGTCCCCTTGACAGCATCTCAGTCAGTCGAAATGGGTTTATGTGCGATTTCAATGAAAAGCCAAACGAAAGTACGGTCACGGTAATAACACGTTCCACTCTCATATCTAGCCCAGAATTTCGAGAATAAAAATAAATGTCTACACTTCGCGTTAAATTTCACAAGACGGGGCATGACAGATATGTTATTATTTATGGCCAAAATGTGGTTGTTATGGCTGCCCATAGGGAATCCTTTTTGATCTCCTGGAGCGGAAGCGGTGGTCTGATTTTGCAGACGCGGTGACATTATTCCCAGCGTACAGAGTCCAAAAACCAAAGCCGCGTTTCGTGTTTGATGGTCTGTTGTCTCTTCAAAATGCTACACGATATGTTTTGTCTTTTTCCAGACCAGCCAAAAAAAACAAAAAAAACAAAAAAAAACATATCTTCCAAAACAATGGACTTGTTGAAAGGCAATGTTCCCCTCAATCTGCCGGTTTTGTCGCAATATTAACACCTGAACGAAAACCATATTGTGGTTTTGAGATCGTCCGATGTCCAAAGCGACTCCCATTTCCCCCTTCGTGTCACGCGCCAACACGGCATCGAGACCCAGAGAACCTGTGGACATCATAACGGCCGAAGAAAAGCCCATGCCACATCTTTTTGGCGATAACATCAGATGGAGATTATTTCCCCAGCAAAATGATGCACACAGCTTAATCCGTGGATAATTAAAGCCGTCTTGTGCTCATGAAAACCATTAAGCATGGAAATCGAACAAAGCTTATCTTGGCTGTACATAATTAACGCAATACTAATTACACAGTACCACCCACAGCTGATTCATCTGCTCAAATTGAAGAGGGTTCGTGGTGGCTGTGACCCTGATGATGACACAGTAGAGAAAATGAATGCCTAAATGTTACCTGATGTGGAACAGAGACAGAGCTTCTATCATACTGTATCATCTTGGGTTTTTTTTTGAAGGACGTATCAACACGCTGTCATAGTGCTGGGTTAGCAAGGCCCCGTTTCAAATTGCGCCTCACCTGGCGAGGAGAGTTCAAACGACTGTCTTCGCGGAATACCGAAGGCTCGAAGAACCCCGACCTTGTCTCGGCAGACCAACCTCGCTTGTCCGTCTCGCATCTCCCCTCAAAATACTTTGGCCTCGCTGCTTCGCTGCCCCTCTTTCTATTTCATCGAAAGCGCGAGCTCCTGAACGAGTCGGCGAGCCCCGAAATGTATTATTGACGAGCGATAGGTTCCGTCTGCTCCGGTGGCGCTTGGCCGCCGTCCGTGTATTCTCGCTGCAGCCGTCAAATATTTAGCACGGGCTGGCTGGGCCTAATGCGCTGCGGCACCAGAGCTGAATGGAAGCTTTTGATTAGTCGAAAGAAAATTGTGTTAAAACAGCGCATACGAATCCAAGTGGTGAAGCTGGCAAACCTTCAAGCCATTAACGGGATTTTGCCCCCGTTTTGCCCACCGATGGCGAGTATTAGAGCGAAGACCGCCTCAGACATCATCGAGCTTTGAGCTTTGAAACGATGTCAGATTCCTCACGAAGATTGCCAGTCATCGCGTTTGTTTTGAATATACGTATTGAGTCTAATTTAACGGCAAAACCTTCTGTAGCTAAATCTTATCTGCGGTTTCCTTGAAAGCACCTGGTTTTGTGGGCGTGGCCCCGTCACCTGCAAATAAGCCACTGCTCGCTCGTTAGGACGACATGCGGCATGTAGCGCGATTTCTGAGGCGCGTTTGAGGAAAATATGAAAGCACAGAATTGTAAAAACCTTAGCGGCATGCCACTTCCACTGTAGTTCGTAGTTCAGTTATACCAATGAGCCTGTATTTAAAACGCGGCATTTTCTTTTCCATTTATCCCGCCTTCGGTATTCTAGAATGATAACCCCTTTCAGCATAATAGCATATTTCTGTGTGACATATACAGTCAATGTGTATTTTGCCACAGCTGTAGTGTAGCGGAGAAGTGCTTGAAATGGAGGGGGGAGGCGCTTGTAAAATGTAAAACAAGAGGGCATATTAAACTTCCAGTCAACAATGAAGACTTTCTACCTCATGTTATTTTTGTGTGGGGGGAACCCACCTCAACATGCTCGCAAGCCCGACCGCGCAGGCAGCTCTATGCTGTTTCTCAGACATCTGTAGTACATTTCCTTTCTGTGTGACGGGGGAAAGAATTGAAATGAAAAAAAAGAAAAAAAAGAAATTGGCTTCCTCACCCACTGCGGCCACACGGCCAGGGAGGAGAACAGTCGGTCAGGAGCCCGCCGGCCACAGTCGGACATATTTGCGGTCGGCTTCTCTTCACTTCGGTCTGAAAGGGCTCTCCGTCGCGGCCCCCTTTCCGCACGTTTGTTTTGTCCCTCGGCGCGTCTTATCTCATGCTCGCATCTAAAAACTGATCAAACCCATAACAAACCCAAACATGCACTTTCTCCTCAGTTATTATATTCCCTGCTTTGGTCTCTCACTGACTATTTATACTGACGGCGTGATCGCCCCCCCACCTCCCTTTGCCAGAATGGAAGCGGGGAAGGAGATCGAGCCGCATCAGCACGGCGGTTTACCGCCGCACGCCGGAACCTGGCCAGAATGAATGACTTCCATCCACTGGCTCCCTTTCACTTATACACGCACCCGACACTATATAGACAGAAACAAGGAAAAAAAGAATGCCTTCCTCAGCGGTCACCCTGACTGACGTTTTAAGGCCGTCACCGATTTCTCTCTGCGGCTCACTGCTCTGAAATTGGACTGCTATCCTCTGCTATTCCTTTTAGCCTACTTTCTCTGAAAGTCACAGAAATAGAACCTGGACAGTCACCAGCCTCTGCTAGGGTTCTAATATAAAAGCTGTTCTCTGCCAAGAATTGCTTTGCCTTGTTAATGTGACCGTTCAAAAAGATAATTCGTGTTAAAGCCTAACCCGCTCGCCCCCCTGCAAATGCAGCATTCGTGGTCCGTGGACCAATTTGCGTGTGTTTTCCGCTCGCTCGAAACGGGGTCACAAAGACAGACCCGATGAGAGGGCGGAAGAAGTGTCAGCCATTGCATTGCACCGACTGTTGTATGACCGATGTGTTTAGAGCAGAGACGCGCGATGCACGGACCAGCGGCGCAATACCAACGTGAACGGGCCAAGTTGTTAGTGATGACTAGAATGGTCACATTTGGTTTTCTTGTTGTTCAGGGAGGGAGGGCTCCAAGTATTGCATAAGACTTGGTCATGGAAGCTGTCTGGTTCGTGTACATTGCTGTGTTAAAGATGGAAGTTGCTGATATAGCTGTGTTCAGTCAGGTGGATCCACATTCCTGCAATGGCTCTCGCCGTGCGTCATGCTCACACGCACTGCAAACCCTCAGGTGGTCTGACAAAAGTAGTCCCTTTTGTTTTAATGACATTTGACCGCTCGGGTTATATTTGTGGTGATTTGATACTGTTTGTGAAGGAGTCAAAAAAGTAGTCCCGATTTCTTACATGCTTTTTTTTTTTTTTTTTTTTTAAACATTCAAACAACCTTTCTAACAGGAAGCAGTTGATGCACAGGCAGCCTAAGATTCCACAGAAAGGAGGCAAGTATTGAAAAGAGAGAGTTCAATTCCTCTGTGGTTACTTGACCTTTTTCTTTTTGGAGTACCAAGCCATTGCCATGGCAACTGAACTGGCCGCGCTGCCAGCTTTGGGAGAGGGTTCGCCTTTGTATTACCTCGTCATCAGACGCATTTTAGAATTCATCCTTTTGAGACCGGTGTTGTATTTCGCCCTATCGTCAGAGCTACCCGTCCGAGAAAATGATCCAATAATTAAGAGAGCAAGTTGAACAAAGGGAAAGAAAAAGCAAAAGCACAGTTGTTTGTTTTGAAGGGCTTTACGCGACCTCGCGGAGAGTAGAGATGGATAGAGATGATAGTTCTGATGGGCTGCTGATGAAACGCAGAGCTACTTGCTCTCTCTAATCCGTTGCAGATTAGCTCTGTAAAAAAAAAAAAAAAACACTCAAATTGATGCACGGTTAGCCACTGGATTGCTAAATGTGTCTCATTTTGAACGGGTTTCAATAGACGTTAATACTGCACATTAATACTCTGTGTAAGTCATCCCTTTTTCTCTTGTTTTCTTCCAATTAACCAGCTCAACCTGTATTTATTGTCTGCTAATGCGAAGTGTGTGTTGTGTGTGGTGCACACACACAAGTAAGACTGCGTCCAAGAAAGACGCTCCACCATCTGGCGTAGGAATCCCCCCCACGCAGGAGGCTGCTCGTATGCCCTAGCGAGTTCGCGAGTTCATGTACTTCTTCTTCTGGCCTAATTACTGAAAAGAGAACGGAAGAATTTGGAAGGGTACTGATAAACACCCATGCGACTGGTTGTCTTGTTTCAGACACACTGACCCGTTCTCCATTTATGAACGACAACATGATGTCATCATCATGTGCGCGAATGCTGTTGAGTATCGTTTTTCTTGCTTGAAGTCCTTTTGGGCATCAGTCCGTACTAATAGATCAAAGGTTTATAAAAGGAATGTTAACATATGGAATCTGATCTTATCCCTGATTCTCCCCGTCTGGAGACGGTTATTCTGGGGAAATGTCAACTTGCTGCATAACGTTTTTTTTTGTATGCTTTCACTGTTGTGTGAACTTCTCACACGGATGCTGTTTCATGGAAATGAATGATTGATTAATCAATCAGAAGCTGTACACGACCGTGAATCTTAAATTCATTTCAGATGTATTTATTTATTTTTTTACATTTCTACGGTTCCAGTTTGGGAAAGGCTATGTTCTGCTCCAGCCAACCACGACCCCGAAGGCGTGCTTGATACCTTTAGGATAAACTGGATAAACGAGAAAAGAGACAACAACCGTTCCAAGTGTTATTGTATGAGACTCCACGAGGTGCGCAAATGTGAGCGGGGGTTTAACTCAGGTCACTCTGCCGCAGTCAAAGCTACACGCAGTGCACCTGCCCGTGCAGGTAATGCATGCATAACGCATTCTTGGAAACGGGATGTCTTTTGCCCAGCTGACGAAGCAAAGACAACAGCATCCGTCGTGAGGGAACCTTCGGACTCGCTCGGTGGTGATCGTCGTCGTCGTCGTTACCCTAAACTCCCGCTCGGTGGATGACGATTTGCCCGCTGCTGCTAAAAGTAATATATTGCAGAGACTCCAGCGCAGGAGTCTCGAGGTCGGGTTATACGAGGTCATGTTGGAAAGATCACAGGCTGCCAGCTTTTTAAAAATCTTAGTCATGCCTCCGTTTTCATTTTCGTGCAATCATCCGCAGCCACGTTTCATCGGAAGGCAGGAGTACTACCAAGCCCCACAACATTGCGAAGATTGAATTGTAATGATTTTGGATTTGATTTTGGATTTTTTTTTACTTTTGGTTGGAAAGCCAGTGGGGTCCGAGAGAAGCAGATCTTTTTAATGATTCATTTTTGACTCTCGTTATCCGGAAACAATCACATTACATTTTCTATTCCGCTTATGCTGTTTCTCCTGGCCCCAGGCCAAACGCAAACTCAGAAAACTCGGATTGGTGGCCGATGAGGAGTCATCGGGCCCATATCGAGACGACCGCTCACATTCACGACATCACCGAGTGGCAATTGAGTCCACACCGCCTACGCAGAAGTCAGGCGAATGAACCACTAGCCTGGAACATCAGAGATTATATGGGAAATATAATCGTTAAAATATAAATTGGAGTGTTGGCGATCTATCTACCGATTTTTGCAATTTCTTTTCTCTAACACGTTACTGCAACGTAAGACAAATACGATGACATTCAAACAAAAAAAAAAACCCCAAAAAACCTGTCAAGAAAATGCGGATTCTTACCGATTTTTGTCGCTGTTGTAAAGTGAAACAAATACTCAAGGTATTGTATTGTAAGTATTGTAACAAAAAATGTCAAAATATTCTGCCAGTAATTCATATCTTTATTGATGTAAGAATTAAGGGACCAATAAAGTTGTTTGATTCCTTTCCTTCAAATTAATGATCTAATGAATTGGTTATCAGAGTTTGATCCTGCCAAACATCGGCCTAAACAATCCGCGTCGGTCGGGCCCTCGATACGAGTGTGATTAGGGAACGGCACGTCGTGTCAGGAGATGTTCAATGCATACTATGGGAATTTCTTCATTTCTGCAAAAGTGTGCTTCGCTTACAGAAACAGGCTTAAGATGCCTTTCAAAGACCTCGCGGGTTCTCACGCTGAACACGGCTCTTACGATGCTGCTGTTGATCTTCGGGCTTTACAGGAGCCGTCGGCTATATTTGATCTCGCGCGGATGTCTGCAGTGCCCGTCTCATTGTGTGAAGTGACATTCAAATGCAAATTGCCCAATCATAACAGGCCACTGCTAATGTGTCAATTAAGGAAGCACTTCATTACTGAAGTGGTATTTCTGCTCATTGATCCATTCGGTGATTAGTGCTGGCCACCCATCATACTGTACTAATCCAAATGTATTTGTTGAGTGGCTTTTCCAAATGAACGAAGAGTGTCTTGCAAGCGCATTGAAATGTTCCTTTTTTGCCGTTGGCAGGCGTCGCGCTTGACATCCAGAAGCATTACGAGGTGTCGGACAGCGTCGTGGCCTTGTTGCAAACAGGTATGTGTCCTATAATCCTTTTAACAGCAGGAGCCTAAATGCATTGCCCACACTGTGCCCACCACGAAAGGCTAAAACAACAACAACAACAACCACAATGAAAGACGTACTGTGTTTGGCTTTTGCAGTGGCAACAGCAACCTCCGCTGCAGGGGTGTCAGAACTCATTTTTGTGGCGGGCCACATCGCAGTTACGGTTTCCCTCAGAGGGCCGTTATGACTGTGGAACCATAAAAATCTTTAATCGCCTCATCATATTTACACGCGAAATGTATGACCTCGTTTTGGAATCAGAAATCAAGGGTGATGGGGTTTTCAACGACGATTAATATTTGGTAACGCAAAAATGCTTACGATATCTCAACATGATCATTTATGATATCTGACGATTTGAAAATGTCGGTCCACGACTCATGGAAGTTGACGCACATGATTTTGCCTTTGCGGGCCACATAAAAGCCTGCGGCGGGCCGGATGGGGCCCCCGGGCCTTGAGTTTGACACCCGTGATCTTACTGCCTCGAGCGCTAATTAGAAAAGGAGCACCGGTTCAGAATATGCTGTCGAAAACGAAACAATGTGGTTCCGTGTTGCTGAAGCATGTGCAGCGCAGCATCGATAATTGTGTGCATTTCATCAAGGTAAATAGTTCAGATTTGGTTGCTTCAATGGGGTGTTTTGGGAGTAGCATTGCCTCACTTGAGCGGCGGCGGCGGCGGCGGTGGCGGGCCAAGAAAGCAAAACAGGCAGGCTGCTTCCTGAATACTAACCAGCGTGTGTGCACCTTTGGTTTAGGGCAGGGTTTCCTCCAATCCTGACCCTAATGAATCCACCTTTTTGGGGAGATATCTTGCAAAGCCCTCTTTTTGGGGAGGACAGGAGCCAGTCTTGTCTCAGTGTGGCCTCAGAGTCCTTTCCAAACCATCAGTTTGGTACACAAAGCTTCATTGAGGCCAAGCGGGCCAGCTCGCGTTCGTAAAAGAATACCGCCCAGTGTTTCCTCTCTTGCTTGATGTTCCAAGGCTAACTTAGAGGTGACCTGAATGGTGTCTTAAAGAAAGACAAAAATACCCTCCGGGGAAAAAACAACAACAAAACACTTCCGCCATGTCTTATTTTTTCCAGTAAAAAAAAAAAAAAGGCCATTTCATCACCTCGAAATCCAACTTTCACCCAATTCCATTTTAGCGTCGCCATTTTCCTCCTTTTTTAAAAATCCCCTTTCTCCTCACAGCATATTGTCCAAATTGAGTCGTTTTGTTGTTGTTGTTTTTACATTCTGTGGCAGAAAGAAAGAAAACATTATCAGCTTTCATTTGCGAAATGGGACCCGCCAGCATGAAGCCGATCGGACGCCGCATGGCCGTGTTTTGAGCGGCGGCCCATAAAAAGCATTGACTACGTGAAAAAGAAATAAAGAGCACTTTGAATTGCTGTGAATTTATTACCTTCGTGCCTAAAAAAACGAATTGATGAATTGAAAAATGAAACCTTTTTATTGAGTGGGTACAGCAAAATCTCCATGGAAAAAAGTCCAACAACGATGAGAAACGAACGACGCAAATCGGCAGCTGCCGCGTGCAAAACCAACTAAAACCACATCGTGTCTGCATCAACAAAAAGCTCGGGGTTCTCTGCATCCACCGATTGAATATTGAATTCAAATGTACGTCATTACTCTTATGGACCCCTGGTGTCAACAAAACATTCTTGTTGCTAGGGCAATGTCGAAATGCTGCTTCCGATTCCAGTTGTGCAGTTTCTATTTGGAATCTTGGCCCGGCTTTCAAGCTGTGCTTTGCGAGCGTTTTCTCTTGACTTCCTCCCACATATCCCAAGCGTGTGCTTCTTAGGTTCATTAAAGATTCTTCATTGTCCATGAGCGTGAAGGCTTGGTGGTTGTGTACCCTTGCCTCTCGCTCCAGCTTACTTGCGCCCCTAAGGAGGATAAGCAGTATATTAAATGGATGGTTGTCAGCACAACACCCGAGGTATTGCTTCGGTATTGCTCGGGCAAATCGGAAAGAAATTAATCGCCTGACGTAATGTAAGCTGGCGATGTAATTATCCCCGACTGGTGTGGCACGGGAGCGATATCGGGGGTCGGGTGGCCGTGGTGGTTGAGAAGAGGCCTGACGAGGAGCCGCGGCTCACATGGCGTCCGGGCCCCCCGTTCTGCGGGCGGCTGCCCACCACCTTGCCTGTAATGTGAAACCCAGAAATGCGCGCTCTTTCACACACACACGCCGACCGACATGACAGCGCTCGGCTCGTAACGTGGTGTCGATCTGTCATTGGGCTGCTATGTGAGCCTAAGGAATGAAGCCACAGGTGCTGCGGCGGGAAACTTAGCGAGACGTTTGGGGGCCATTTAGACAAGAGTTTCTTTTTTTTTTTTGGGGGAAGGAAAATGGACTGATGGAAATGTTTTATTAAACACAAAAAGTATTCAGAATACGCTTTCAAATTAACAGCTGCAACAATGGTGTGCAAGTGCACTGCAAAAACTCCATCTTACCAAGAATATTTGTCTTACTCCTAATCTGATAGCACTTAAATCACCTGAAATGTAACTTGTTTTTAAACCCTTTTCACTTGTTTCAAGCAATTTTGGACTCGGAATAAGTAGAAAAAACAATTGTCAGTGGAATAATTGGGGGTTTTCCTGACTTCCACTGACGTATGTCGAGTGAAGTTGAGCGTGAAAAAAAGTGCAAATGTTTCTAAAAACAAGTGACTTGATGAGTCTTACTTGAAACGCGTTAAGAAATAAGACGATCATTCTTGCTAAGATTGACTTTTTGCAGCGTGTTTCTTTTCAAAAAGAACTACTCCCGCCACACCGGGATCAGACTTAACGCTTGCCCCAAATGAGGACAAGTGGTATAGAAAATAATTGGATGGATGGAGTCTCCCCCCCCCCCCCCCCCCCCCCAAAAAAAAAAAGCTTTGACTAAGTCTTTGCATACATAACCTCAGGTGTTACTCGCTATGGTGTGTGGTGTTGACGAGGAGCATCTTTCTTCTCTACAGTGGGAAGACAATCTGTCGGTGCTTGATCAGCTGTTTTGACCACTCACAGCTGCTTCTATTTTGTATCTTGCCCTTGGTACTGCTCTCCCTCGCTCTCTTTGGCAGCTGTTCTTGCCTTGTCGTCACTCCACCGGCACCTTCCAAAAAGGTTTGGGAGACGCAGGGATGGAGGCAAACGGAGCGTAGAAGGATAATAATGCACCTGCGGCCGGCTCATACACAGCGGCAGGATTTTGTCTTTTGTATTTATTCCCAAAGCCCAAATAATTGCGTTGCGACGGCGTTCGGCGTGGCCCTCGGCTGCGGAGACGGACGGGAATAGAGCGATGACGCGACGATTCGCCGGCATCACCCTGCGCGCATGCGTGTCTCTATATTCGGAATATTTTTATAGGCCGAGTCTCGCAGGAGGGCAGCTGCTGGCCGTGATCGCGACATTGTTTCCTTTCGCTCTGTGTCGACAAAACCAAAAACAACTGCCGATGATTGAGCATCTAATTGGGATTGCAAAGTCAATTTACAAGCATGCTATCAGCTTATTCATCTTTCATTGAAAGACACAACAAAAGAAAGGCACATTTATGGTTTGGGGGTATTTTAATTGTTATTTCATTGTAATATTGATGATAAAATTCGAGTGTACTGTACAGCAGAAGGACTTTTAACACATTTATAGAGCAGGTTTGTTAGTTTGCTTTTGTTTTTTTTTGTTTAAATGCTTCATTTTAATTTCGTTTTTTATTAGCTTCAGTAATAGTTTTATACTTTTTTCATTCAGGGTAATTGTCGAGTGTGAGATTTAAAAAAAAAAAAAGATCACAAGAAGTATTCTGTAATAAAAACTCAACAACAAAAAAGATATAATTGAAAACAAAATGTATCAACTTACCAACAGATGAACAAGCATCCACAAATCCAATCCAGGAACCGTATTAAGAGTCCGCAGAATTTGAACTGCAATAAGTGCAATGCGTCATACTGCCTCCAATGTTAAATGAGATGCATCACAACATACAGTAAAACCATTCATGAGACACATGCTGCATGCGGCTTGGCCGTTTTAAAAATGTGTTTATGACAGGAAAAGAAAACAGATCACTGGATAGAAAGTAAGCTTGCTTTTACCTGCTGTACCTTTTTTTTTTTTTTTTTTTTTTTTTTTTTGGTGAAGCCATGATGATTGTGACCGATAATTATAGTTTTTTGGTCTCTTTCAATGAATCTTTCATCATCCCATGGTTGATTTCATCCATCCGTTTTCTGTAGCGTATTGACGTCGTCAAGGCTGCGCTTGAGTTGGAGCATCTTGACCGAAAGACGAGTCGCCACATTGGAAGGCCACAGCCGAGATTCGAACGCTGAACCTCAGAACTGTGAGGCAAACGTGATCATCGCTATTCCACTTGGCCGCACTGCAGAAACTGAAAATCTCACCAAAACTCTTACAATAAGACTCATCACACTTAAAATACAAGACCTGAAAAGTCACTTTTTTTAAGGCAATTTTCAGTTGTTTCTAGCAGAATTTCAATTGAAATAAGTTGAGAAATGTGTTACTGTGTTAAGAAAAAAAATGTTGTTTTTTTTGAATCCTTATTTCAAGTAAAAAATACGCTTGAAACAAATGAAAGCTGTCTAAAACCAAGTTACTTTTTCACAGTCTTATTTGGAGTGCAATCCAATGAGTTGTGACTGGAAAGAAAACAAATACTCCTGGTAAGGTTTTGACTTTTGGCACTGTGCCCCATGTGCAACTTACTTTTCTTCTTTTGCAAAGAGAACAGATTGCTTCCCTCCTGCTACTGGGACCTCAATTAGAAACACACGCACACAAACAAACACTCCTGTCACTCAATAGGCTTGACTTTTATATAGTGCACATGCAGCCAGTGAAGGTCAAAGGTAGGATTGCTGCTCATCAATTTTGTGTGGAAAATGTGAGTGCGTCGGCACTATTTTTCCCATCCTATTAGCGTAACGACAAGGATTGCACCAATTCAGACAAGCGGGGTCGGCTGTTGTTGTCATTACGCTGGCTGCTCCGGTGTAGAATACTCCGGGGGGGGGGGGGGGCAACTCCTTTGCTCTGCGCTTAAGTGCTCTTTGTAATCTCTGCCACGCAACCCTGCGAAAAAATAAATGTTTTATTATTTATTTTTTTTGCTGGGATAATAAAAAAATAAAAATTGTTTATTATCCCAGCAGGTTTGAATAGGATTCTGGACCCGAAGTGAATCTCACATCCTGCTTCTTTTATTTGTGGCGTGTGTGTTGGCCTCGAGTGTGTGCCGCTAACAAGCCGAAGATGATGTTGCCAGACGGTTTTCCTTTTGTAGCAAGGTGTAATTCTCCCCGGCTCCAGATCTCACAACGAGCAGGTCGTCGGGATGGACCGCAGCTGTGACATGCGCCGGCTATCGGCTCACAGAAGCGGGAAGTTTGGATACAATAAAAAAAAGGGTTTAAGTGGGAGTTGGCGGGCATTTGACTGCAGCTTCTGTAGGAATTAACTGTTCAGATCCCAGGCGAGAGGGAGCTGCAAAGGTATTTCCCAGGGTGTATGTGGACTTCAACAGATTGGTAATCCAACACCGGTCAAGACTGAGCAGAGGGGGGATTGAGGGGTAAATTTGTGGTAGTCAGAAATGTGAGGAATGCAGGAATACACGGGGCGCCGCACGAAGGGGAATCCCCGAGGCGGAAGCCTGATACGTGCGAATGTCCAAATGGACGTGTCGCAGGCTTCACGGGCAATCCCATTAATCATTCGAGGAAGAAACTGACTCTCAGCTGTACGCTTGACACAACACACCGCGGCCTCTGCGCACAAAAGCCGATATATCGCGGCGCTCGCGTGTCAAGTCGACGGACGGACGAGAATCGAACACGACGCAAAAAAAAAAAACCAAAACATTTGGATTCACTTTCTGCTAATTTTACTCCGACAGGGCAGAGAGAAGCACCGCAGTTGCTTTTAGGAGGCCCCAGACCCAAAATAAACAGCGTTGCATTTCCACACCCTTCAGTCAAGCTTCCTTTCATAACCACAGTAGCGCGGAACCTACTTTGCCGTTTTGATTGCATTCAAAATGGCTTGTCTACATAAAGTTGCCCCATGTGCCTTATTTCTGCTGTCACCTGGAACTACCCACAAACACACAACTATTCACACGCACATACACACCATGAGCAATTTGTTTTTGCAATGTGGGAGGAAGCCTTAACCCCTGGACAGAACACGGGGAATAACACGCATACTTACGCAGGAGGGCCCGAGCCGAGATTCGAACGCAGAACCGCCACAACGCTCTGCTGCAGCTTCCAAAATAATCCGTGGGAATGATCTTGGCTCTCAGATCACACGTCAAAGATAAAACAACCGGAATCAATGCAATGAGGTGTGTGAAGAGCACCTTTAATTAGGTGCATGACATCACTTATCGATATGTGTATTAACTTGTGGCATTGTCGGAATTGTTTTGCTCGTGGTACTGTTCGGGTTGAGTTTCTTAAATTGAACAATAAAAGTGTCCGCAGTATGCAGGCTTCCTTTTGTCTGCGCAGTATTGATGGGTGGGGTGATGATAAGAGTGCTTTTCACGCCCGGTGTAAAAGTCAACCGCTTTATATGGCGTTGCCATGGCTACAAACCGATGTCACCCAGAATAGCGCAAGTGTAATCCTGCTTGTTTCGTTGAGCATGAATGGCAATTTTTTTTTTTTTTTTTTTTTTTTTTTTGGACACTTGACGAAAATCAACCCGAAGCGTGAGGATCTCATGGCACAGACATACCATGGCGAGCTCCTAACTTTGCAATAATAATGACTGACAAGAGTGGAAGGCTGCTGTATTCATGGAAGACTTTGGGATGGGAGAAGTAAGCGCTGACACAGAAACAAGGCTGTGAAAAACTGATTGACAGCGTCGAGCCCGCAGACATGCACGGACCTGCGTATGTTTGCATGTGTGTGTGTGTGTGTCTCTCGACTCCTCGCATCGTGTCTGTCTCTGGCGCAAGCGGTCAAATTCCTTCAGCTGTCGGTTTGACTTGTCGGGTTCCACGGCGCTTCCAATTGCCGTGGGAGATGGCGTGTCCCTTTTCTTTTGAAATCCGCACGTCAGAGCTAAGACGCAAAGGTCTGAGGCCACGACCGGCGTTGTTCTTTGAATGACCCTTTTTTCCGCAGCGGTCATTTATAGACGACAAAACGGCGTCGGCGATGACATCGATTACGATTCAATTAAGGTCATGTTCACACAGGACAATTGGCACTTAGAATCTCTTTGTTGTTGGTGGTTTGTGTGTTAGTTACATGATTAGCATGATTTAAAAACCGCTCCGCTGATTTCCACAAAACTCTCAATGCAACGGTCCAGCCCTTCGTTCAAATGTTCGCGTCTCCGTCACACGTCACCGCACTATCCGGCGCGCAATATGAACGGCCAACTTTGCATTAGTGTGCGACGAAACCATCGCATTACACCATGTTTGGCACTTTTTACTCTTTTCACTTTATGGGTGTTGGCCCGTGGCCAGAAGTTGGTACAATTCTGTACAAGGGCGTGGCCGCATGGCTCACAAACGGCACAGTTGGCAGCGCCTCACATTGGTTTCCGGTATTTTCCATTGGTGCTACCGATATATTAGCTTTGACTGTGAATAGTATTTTTTTCCTATTTAATAAACCCCCTCGAGACTCGGCAGGGAGTTAAATATGTTTTCATCAATGCACTCTTTTCGCACGTTATCAATGTAAAAAAAAAGACGACGACGAAATGTTTGCGCTCATACGCAGATCGCAACCTTTCGACCCTGGCGGAGCTTTGGGCCTTTGTCATTACACGCTGTAATTGTGAGAATTCTTCTTTTTGTTCAGTCCAGCTGCGATGGTATTCTCTTTCCTACAGAATCAAATGTGCGTCTGAAAGAGTTTTAAAACACCAAGTCAAAGCCGCTAACAGAAACACAGCTCAAAACAAATCTTGTCGACTTGAAAAGTCTGTTTGGGCCTGGGAAAGGAGAACGATGCTGTCCCTTTGTGCCTGCTTTTTTTCCAACGCAATTGCTGCCTTTTAGGGGAAGCACAAACTCCTCTTGTTCAAAGCAGACGAGTTACGAAACTGTGTCTCCCCCCCCCAACCAAATGTTTAGCGTCACAGGTGCCGTCTTCAGGTGAGTGTCATGTTTCACAGGCAAATGTGTTTGCGCACATTGGCTCGGTGAATAAACAGCACATGCTTGAGCCGAATTGTGTATGTCCTTCCGTTGCCTTCTCGTCACTGTGGCTTGTGTTCGTAGGGGTGAGTCATCTCATGAGGTTTTGTCGAGCCACTGGCCAATCAACGCGAGAGCTGGAAGTCCCATGTTTTTCTGTGTTTTTAACCCGAGTTGATTCGAAAGCACGAGGTCCAATTTGAAAGTAAAAGTGAACCCTAGAAAGTGTTTTCAAATTATTTCAATGACTGTAACCAAGCATTTGGGGTGCCCTGGCTAAAAGGACTCATGGAAGAGTCGCAATACCTCACGTGCTCCGCAGAAACCAGAACATTGTTATGATGATTAGAAAAGGCTTTTGGCTATCGTGACAGACCTAAATGGACAATGAGTTTTTTTTTTTTTTTTTAAGAGTTACTTAGACGGACTTGTATAGAAAGTTCATGTTGATTGGGCTTATGCAGTGAGGGTCTTGTTCTGTCAAATGTTTCAGCTTTCAAGTGTCATGTTATAAATATGAGGTTGCATGTGCTGCATCAGTGAGAAGCTATACAGTATCACTTTGCACTTGGAGGGGGAAAGGAGAAGAGTTTTTTTTTCCCTCTAAGATTAACACATTCACTGCCATTGACGGCTTCCGAAGTCAAATAACTAAGTCATGTTAACTGGGAGGGCTGGTAGTTAGGTTAAGTAATGCCGGACTCCAGAGTTCCCATTATATCCATGACATCGTGTTCTCTCACGTAGCCATTTTGTCAGTCATGTAATTTTCTACATTGGCTGTAATTGATGCATTTCACCGGCTCGTGTGCCTTGACGAGCATGCACGTTATTTGGAACGTGAGTTGTATGAGCAGAACAGGTTTGGCGCTCCTCGTTGTTTGCCTCGCTTGATTCACCACAGCATGTCAAGTCGCTGAGAACGGGGAACTTTTTCTTTTAACTTTGCTACACAAAGGGAATGAGGCTTCAGACTTTCTACAGAGTAACTCGTGTGTAGATGTGTCAAACATTTTGACCCATTTTATCCAACACGAGACGCACGAAATAGCTTTCCTCCCTCCAGGGCTGCAGCATAATCATCCGCACAACTGTTTGGGTTGAACGAATTGATTCTCAAAATGTTTGTCGATCTCTGAAAGCTTTGTGAAGATCACGCAAACGCGTGCATGTGTCCCGCTATATTGCGTAAACAGGAACGTGAAGGTGGACAAACGTGGAATGTGGCGTGTGCAGTCAGGCAGCATTTTATGCGTGTTGCGTGCTTAAGGGTTGACTGTACATTATACAGCACATTTCTACGAGAGAACGTGGCCTGGTCTTGAAATAAGTAGTACTTAAGTCTATTATGAGAACATCTAAACATCTTAGCAAAACGTCTGAACATTTCAATCAATTCATCACATATGCACTGGTTAAGTGTTCTCTCGCTGACCGTAATGGAGCGTATGCATATTTTATGAAGATGCCATGAATCAATTTTCATTTTCACGTGAAGAATTAATATTCCGGTGTTAAAAGAATTTGAAAATGTTCAAACATAAGATAATAATCTGTACACGATAACTGGCGTCGCAAGATCAAGCTTTTTTCAATTTCTCTTTTCATCTTGTTTTGGGAACGAGCTCTTCGCGTCGGCCATGGTTCATCGCGGGGATGATTATCTTTCTAGATCTAATCTGGGCATACGGTAGCTAGCCTGTGACATTCCGCATGGCCTCCGCTTAAAGAGAGAAACATGATAATAGTGCAAAACCGCCCAGCGCGAAAATGAGCACGTTGGATTCAGGTACACTTTGACTGAAAACCAATCCAAATCAGGTTTGTAGCAGGGCAGTGTTGTTCGGGCTTCCTCTTACACACACACACACACACATACACACTAGAGGTTTTGTGCTGTGCTTTGAAGTCAGCGCACACAACAACAAACAAGGTTAACAGTGCATAATTGCGAACACGATGTCAAGGGGCCCGAGTTTGTTCCGACGTGTGGACATTGCAACGAGGCGATAATGAGCCGTTGAGAAAGGCTCCTCTAATCATCTCATCGACAAATCGCAAAGTCACCGAAAATGAAGACGCATAGGGAGATGGTGATGTGAGACCTTGCTAATGATTCCAAATCAGCCCATTAATGATAAGAAGTGTGTTTTTCACGAGCTGCTAAGCGGTGACGAATGGTCTCTGGCCCCCGTCTCTTAAAACCCCACACGGAACAGCTGGTGTGTCCATTGGTAAAGCTGGTTGGAACCATTTGGCGTTGCACAATCGCCCTGCACCACTTATCCGCATGCAGCACATTCTCATGACGGAGACTTGACGAGCGGGAGGAGAAGCAGGAAATTGGAGGCGAGAACATTGGGCCTGACAGTCACACTTTTAATATCCAAAGGTCTTTTATTTACGAGTGCCCCAACTTATGACTTATGAGTATCCGACTGAGGCGAGGCCCTCGTTCGGGTACCCTGGGCCGTCGCCCCCCCCCTTTACGCGGCACTGCATGGAGAAGATGCGCAAACCGAAGTGACCGCGTGGTAAATGGGCAACCTGCGCTGGCTTCAGAGAGTAACTCGCTCCTGCTGTATTTTGCTTAAGGTTCGAATATTTTTATGCCGTATCACGCGTCGACAACATCGGATTCCTGTCCCTCATCCTGTGGAATCTCGGTGAGGCTGGGATGCGCGTATCTTATATAACGTGCTCCCCCGTCCTCTCTTCTCTTCTCTGGCCCCATCCGCCAGTCCTCCTCTACATCTTTATGCTGACAATGTGTCAAAACGGCAGCCCGCCTCCTTTGCTCCCCCACTGCTGTCAAGAGCAACATCTCCGCCCGAGCTACTCTTAAGAACACTCGAAAGTCAGCGGGAGAAGATTAAAAATGCAAAATCTGCAAGATCTATTTACGTGGGTCCTGGCCATAAATAAATATTGACCAAAATCCCGGAGAATCAAGCGTCACTCACTGCAGTGGGCCAATTAGTCCAAAATGTTTAAAGCACTCACGTTACTTTCACTGGGATGCACACAATGTGCAGTTTTAAGAAGCCGGAGGAATTGTTCATGGCGAGTAGGAAATAAGTCCCAATTGTTCTGTTAGGCCATAAACACTCATCTGTGTGTCATTGTCGTTTCTATCTGCTTTTACAGTGTTCATCTGCAGCTTCATGGTGGCAGCTCCCATCTTCGGTTACCTGGGCGACCGCTTCAACAGGAAGGCCATCCTGAGCTGCGGCATTTTCTTTTGGTCCACCGTCACGCTGTTGAGCTCCTTCATCAGCAAAGAGGTCCGTTGGAGCGAGACGGCGGCGCGTGTTCGTCTGTTCACTCAAGACGAGCTCATTATTGCGGATATGCTTGTGTTGAAACGACGGAAATGAAATGATGCGCCCGTTAAGCGAGACTCCCGCTTTGCCCGCAGGCGTGTTAGCGTTTCTTTTGTTGTCGTCGTTTTGTCTTCGCCCTCCATCCAATTAACAATGAAAGCTGACGCTTAGTCTCGGTTACAGCCCTTTAGGAGATGAGACTGCAGTTTTGCCACCCCTTGACAGTTTTGTTTGCGATATCCCTAAGAGCCTCCGGGCGCATTCGACAATAACGTTTCTCTCAGGGGGCAATTACATGGTGAGATTAACTGCCGCAGAAAAAGGCTTTGTGCGCACACAGAAACTACCGCGTAGTCTTTCATAAGAGAGCTTGAGAAAGTGCAGACCTCCGCCGCGGCTTCAACATTTGTCCTGTGTGAAACCAATCGGGGATCAATGACCCCATTTCGAATCGGAGCCACGGAACCATTTTGAGTCGTCAATGCAAATTGACGAGCGCGTGCCCCGCCATGAAAATCACTTGACGTGGAACCGAATGAGATCTTTTATTCGGCAAGCGGGAAAAAAGGAAATGAAAAGGATATTTTTCATTCATAATTTTGATAATTCTGTTTTGAAATGTATATTTGTTTTGGGTAATAAAATGGGGGAAAAAATGATACTGCTATATCTTAAGGTATGAAATTCGATTTTCCGAAGTTGAGGCCTTAATTAAAAAAAAAAAAAAAGAATGATTTTCGTTTTAATATGGAACCGACTCAACTCAAAAGCTGCCATTCAATAGTCCTCAAAATGCCACACAGACATAACGGCGCCTCAAAACGGAGACTGTTTAAAACGTCTCCGTTTTTCCTCACTAAACCGTTTCATCAATGTGCGGACTCTTCATCAAAACTACAAAGGCAGCAGTCCGCAAATAATAACCTGCGGTCGTTGCAAATTCCAAGACGGGTGTATCAGAAACTGTAGACAGAAGGTCAGCCAACCAATCAACCTCAGCGTCCCGAGATAACCGAAAAGGCTAACACGCTGCCATTCTAGCAACGGGGCTTGACTGGCAGCCACGCGCGGCTTGAAAAGCTTGACTTCTCGAGCGCGCATGGCGGCGGCAGCAGCAGCAGCAGCGCGGCGTCGCTGGGTTGTCCGCTTCCTCGAGTGGGCCGCTTCCCTGCGGGGAGTCTCTTGCGGAAGGAATGACAGCACGTGCATATTTGTGCGGGCCTCTTGAGAGGAACTGAAAATACATGATGTCATAAATCAATCATAATCATTCGGATGTACGAGGTGTGTAATTATGTTCTGCGCTTCAGTTCAGCGCCACTGCAAAACAAAATGAAAACTTACAAAGAAGCCATTTGCGCCATCCTCAGCATGCGCTCTGGCCAGAACAAGGCAGAAAACAACAAAACAATAACGCAAATTACAGATGATGCATATGATGAACGGACACGACCACTTTCGAACCTCGAAAAGAATTGAAAATCCTCTTTTTTTTGCATTTTCACCCATGTTGCTCAGAATATGTTTTTTGTTTTTTGTTTTTGCTTAATGCGACTAACAAGCAAGTAATGACTGTGTTAAAATGTTCCACTCTCACAATGTAAGCGGAAAACACATCTCTTTGTCAAGGTCGCAGACACAGGAGTACCGTATCTCGCCCAAGAGCGGGTTGCCACGGAAACAGCTGTCCACACAGGTGCCCGTGCCAGTGCGACCACTCCTTAAGCCTTTGAATTCAACCCTTTTCAGTTTATCATGTCTGAACAGACAGTACAGTACAGCCTGGCAATCAAACGTCTGAAAGCTAAAGATGATAAGATGATTAAATAGGCATCATACTGTACGCTCCTCCCGTCAAAAGCTCCTATCCTAATCTCTTCCAACTCTTTGCAGCGCGATGGGAAATGTGAACATTCGGTGCTCTCTCTGTCTCTGCAGTACTACTGGCTGTTCGTGCTCTCCCGGGGGCTGGTGGGCATTGGAGAGTCCAGCTACTCGTCCATCTCCCCCACCATCATAGGAGACTTGTTCACCAATAACAGGCGCACCATGATGCTCTCTTTCTTCTACTTGGCCATCCCTTTGGGAAGGTGAGTGACAGAAAGTCACAGCGCTGACGCTCTCGTGTTGATCGCGATCGAATTGTCAGCAAACCCGTTGCGCTCTTGTCTCGACGCAATCGTAATAAGGGTAAGGATATGCAATAGTTCTGACACGTTCGCACATTCTGACAAATAAAAAATACAGTTCTTTTGCTGTCTGCTATTATGGGAATGCAAAATGGCCGCTCACGGATCCCGCCGGTCTTATCGCAACGGCACAAGACAGTGAGTGACAAAAGACGGACCATTCGTCAAAGAACCAAATCAAGGAACTCTGAAGACAATAAGACGCAATTGTGTTAGTTTTCATGGAAAGTGCATCGTAAGCAATAGGAGAAAAATCGCATCTCTTCACAAATGCAATTGGCTTTTTCAGAAAGCATGTCGCAAATCATGCAACTTCAATTGAGACATAACGCTAAAGACATTTTAGCATTACAACTGGGAAAAATGTTACTTTGGACTCTTGTTTTCTCACAAACAAATGATTACAGGTTGAATGATGACAAATAACTCGCGTCATGAAAATGTGTTGATTTTCAGTTGATCTTCACTGTTATTGATCCAATTGTATGGAAAATGCCCGATACACAAAGAAGGTCAGGCTCATTCTTCCAGCTGCGCTAACATCGCCCACACAAGAACGCAGAACTTTAAAGATGTGGTCTAGGGGTGTGGGAATTGGGAGCATTTTGAGCTTCACTTTATTCAATAAAGGACCACAGGGACAAAGTAAACAAAGTTGTGGGATAAAAGATGAACGGATCGGCGAACGGAGCACAGAAAAAAAAACCTTTGCGGTTTAACATTCTGCACGGCACGGTGTGTACCGGCATGCAGCGCTCATGCGCGAGGAAGCAAGAAAACGGGAAATGCGCGCTGTGAGATGACGTTAAAATAACGTCAACCGAAACACGAGTTAAATCATTGCCTCATCCAATAATGGCAAAACGGGTTGTGGGAGCTTCATATGATGTGATCGTTCATGATGTTTTGGGCTTGTAAAGAAACAAGTAAGGGAAGGGAAAACCAAAGTGATCCCTGAACAATGTGTTCTGAGTTGCCAAAGTGTTTGGGTCCTGGTAAAGTGCCCGGCAACACACACAATAGAAGGTGAAAGAGTTGGCCTCAGGGAAAGCGCAGTCAAACATCCCATCCAGTCTCGACTGAGATTGTTGTGACCGTTTCGAGGAAATGACCCAATTCGCAGGAAATGGATTTTTTTTTTTTTTAATTCCAGCTTTTTGAACTGGACCCTCTCATAATGGGCGCAGTTTATCGGACGCCAATGTGCACATTTGTGGTTGATTGACATTTGTGTACATTCCAACATGAATTTGCAGGTTATTCTTTTCCAAGCGTTTGTCGACTCCCAACACGACCTAAACCGGTGAAATACACAGCAGTGTTTTCACAAATAGACCCATCAGCCAATCGGCTCTCTTGCTACTACTACTGTATGCTCATCCTCAGCTTATCAACGTCAAGTGCGCAGACAAGTCAACTGTGTAATCAGGCTGCAAACGGGATATGTTTAGCGGTAAATTGAAAGGATGGAAAACAAACAGCGAGCAAACTCGGTACTATGAGTCATATGATTTAGATAGAAATGACATCCATGTGTCGGTGCTGTGGAGCTAATCAGCAGTGTTGTTTTCCTGCAGCGGATTGGGTTACATCCTGGGCACCAGCGCCAAGGTAGCTTCAGGAGACTGGCACTGGGCACTGAGGGTAAGGGCATCCACAGCTACATTATACACACACAGAAACACATCCACCCACACAAAGACGGATTTACCCGACCACAGCTCCTGCAGGGCTGTGGTCGGGTTCAGAGGGGTCAGGAGCACGGGGGGGGGGGGGACACGCAGGGGCTGGACGTTGCAGGGAAGTGACAGCGCAAATACGGCTTCGGGCTGAACGAGTCACACACACACATTGACAGAAGCTCAGCCACGCCGGCGTCCTTCAGAAAACCTTGCAGAAAGGACGTCGCTGAAAGCAGCATCGGTTACATCCATGTCATTTAAAATGGCAGGTATGTAGCAAGTTTACAACGGGGGACTCTTTCAAATCATTTTATTCATGTTCCTCTACATAATGTTCATAGCATGCACAAAATGCTCATTTAACTCAGAAAACTCATGAGACACACTTGAAAATGAGTTGATCGGCCAGATTGAGGTTTTGGATAGAACCCTCAGCTCCCCTTACTTGAACATTTGAGACAATGACGGGGAACAGGGAAGGACCTGTTCTCGGAAGAGTCCTGAACGACATGCTTAAGATAGTTTGGTGTGAACTTGAACTTGAAAAAGCATCAACCTCATCGAACAACCTTTCGGATGAACGAGGACAGTAATAAAGTTAGAATTGAAGTCGCTACAAAAAACATGTAGGTGGTAAATATCAAAAGAATCCAATGACAAACGGGGAAGTATGGCGGTAACTGAGCTCGTCGTCTTGTGCTGTGTGAGGATGTACTTTTTGTCGCCCACCGTTGATGACCTCAAAATGTTGACATATCGAAAGCACATTTCCCTACCGATACTTTGATCCGCACATTTTAGCCGTGTGGTGTACAGTGAACCCCCGCCGCCGCCCCGTTGTATCGCTTATCGCTACATTCCAGAACCTAACATTGTAAGTTTATAAACACACCCAAATCTTCACCCAAACCATATCATTTTGTCTTAACAAAAGTCCAGTAGCTTAACGCTAACACGTAATTCAAAGCACTGTAGAGGGGCTAACGGAAAATAGCACAGATGTTACGGCAATTATAAACCTTCAAACAACTGCGACTTTTAACGCATACAGGCAGACCATACAACAATGCTAAATGCCCTCAGCTCTTTGGGAGCAACAGCTGCTACTGGAGATCAGTTGAAGACCTCCTCCGGATCTCTTCCTGCAGACCTCAGTGCCGCCCGGTCGGTATGCAGCGGCACAACGCGCTTCGACGCCGAAGGTGCGAAACCCGAGACTTAAGTAGAGGGACAAACAATGAAAGATTGTATGACTATACGTTTGTGAATTTTGCGTAATGTGTTGAGATGTTTGCCTTTGGAAGGTCACTGCTGAAGAGAGCTTATTGGGGTTGCGGAATGTATGGATGAATTCAAGTGTAATCACTGCAATTCCAGTGAATGCAAGGCAAAACGCTGCGGACACGAGTTGCACGGCAGCCATAACGGAAGCAAACCCTTGGAATGCCTCAAGGAACTCCCCAATTGTGGCTGACTTTGGAGGTCAGCTTCTAAAAAGCCCGGACAACGTGAGAGAAAATAAACCTTCCTTCAGCGGGTCACCGAGGATTCCTTTGGATTCCTGGACATGACAGGTTGTTCTCTCGGTTCGAGGAAACAGGAAGTCAAATTCCTACAGGTCTCGGCGGAACATGGAGTAACATAACAATGAGCAGGGCAGTTTGTTCCACTGTGGCCACGGTGACATTCCAAGCGAACAATCCAAAAGCCAATTAGTCAGCGGTGCGGCATGTGGGAGGAAAACAAATATGAAGGCATGAAATGTGTTTTCACCGGCGGTATCCCGCCGTCGGTAGAAATGACTGGACCGAGCTTCCGCTCGCGTTCGCCGGCTGTGTTCCTGCTACCTTCCTTGTTTTGGCCAAAAGGTGTTCAGCAAAAAAGGAGATCCATAGAAATGAGGCGCAGGGGGGAGGCCAGTTGCTCATACGTGGGATTGATTGATACAGGAAGTGTCTAATGGGCCCGGTGGGAGGCCGGGGTTCAAAGTTCTGGTTTTTGCCATGCCCTGGCGGAATAATCGTCGAGGGAATGCTTTTGAAACAAAGTCGGTATATTCTGTTGCAGCATGTTGCAAATAAAAGCGGATTCTCTTTCTGAGATGAGAGCACATGATAAGATTCAGTTGTTGATCATACGACAGACATGACGTGTTATAGAAAAAGGAAAACGATCGATGTGTAATCTGCACACCTTCCGGACTTCAGCTACCCGCAAAATAAACCGCATTAGCCACATCCAGAGACTCGCCCGTAATACACACTTAGCAGTATGAGCCTCGTTTTCACATCGCACTGTTTGCGCCTACGAAGCTGTTTTAGAAGCGACTAATGTGACGTATGGAATTTGCTCTGGAAGATGAAACACACTCACACCCCGAACACACTGTAAATATGCTTCCACATAATAGATAAAGATAACTGCAGGCTATGCTGTATTATACATGGATCTCATTAAAATACGCGCGCGCAAGTACACAGGGACAGAGCCAACAGAGAGAGGAGCGGGTGTTCAAAGTTAAGATGTCAAGCGTCTCGGCAAACACAGCGGCCGTCCGTCCGTCCGTCCGGCTTTCGAACGCACCGTTCATTGTCCTGCGGCTGATGTGTGCTCGTCCAAGCACTGTCCTGCCTCCAATATGATTCCAGTCTCACGCGAGGCCTTGTACAACTGTTGCATTAGGTGACTCCGGTTTTGGGGATGACCGCAGCCACCCTGATCATGCTCTTTGTGCCTGAGCCAAAGCGAGGAAGCGCCGACCAGATGGGAGGACGCATCAAGACCCGCACGTCGTGGCTGTGTGACATGAAGGCGCTCGCTAAAAAGTAAGATGTCCGACGGGGAACTATATCCATAGTTCCATCCGAATCATTCTCTGCCCAAAAAAAAAAAAAAAAATCAGGCACGCTTGCACGATGGACCTGAAGAGAGACAAGAGATCAGATCTCTTGGATGTGTGGGTTTTCGATGAAAATATACATTCTCGCATGGCCAACATACAGAAGCCGTTCGTCATGGAAGTGTCAACAGCAGGCACAGTTGAGTCTTTGTCAATCACTTGCCGCCACTCGGTAACACTGCTCGACTGTTGAGTGAAGGCAGCCTTGCGCGTGTGACAGTGTGCACTTTTGTCATGATGTGACCTTTGCCGGGCACATTTCTTAAAATAGCGTTTCGACGACATAAAGTCCACGTCACGATGGGGGTTTATTGCGGAGTATATTGTAGGTGAGGTGCCATATTCTTCATCTGAGCAACAGTGTTGAGTGTCGGGCAACACAATCTTCTACATTCAGTACCTCTGGAAGCTGTTCTTTTATAGCGTGTTATTTTGGTCTCTGACATAAAACTGCCAAGTCAAGCTGCATTTCACTTTACTTACCACTTAGCGTTGGAGCTGCTTTCAACGTTTGTTTGCATGCATGACAAAACATTTTTCACAAAAACAGTCGAAAGGTCGTCATGTGTATGCCGGGCCGTGAGTTGGCGATGCTCCTTTGTAACGAAGATTCACGCGACTTATCAAACTTCTCTTCAGCGGTCCAAATCGGACATCGCTCGCTGCCACGTGTACCCGCATCCTGTTTTCACTGTGTGCACAACTTTCACTATTCCACTGCCGAAACAGTTGTTGTTCAGATCGTGTGTTCATGGAATCTTTTGATTTGTCGAGAAAACGCGCGCAAAGTAGCGCTCAGCACGTCTGCCTCGAGAGGCAACAAGTTCTGTGTCGGGATCTTGGCTCGGGCCGTTCTCACCGTGCTCGCGAGGGTTTTCAACTCCCAGCACTGCGGCGACGTCCCTTCGCGGTCTCTGCTCGTTTGGACTCAGCTCGACCTTCCCCGTGACGCTAAACTGATATTTTGTGTTTTGTTTTGTGTGGTTTTCTTCTCTTTTTTTCCCCCTTCACATCCAGTCGGAGTTACGTGTTCTCGTCCCTGGCGTCCGCCGCCGTCTCTTTTGCTACGGGTGCGTTCGGGATGTGGATTCCCATCTACCTTGCCAGAGCTCAGGTGGTCCAGAAGACCGCAGAACCGTGCGACACCAAAGAAATCTGCAGCAGCACAGAAAGGTGAAACGCAAATGCTCAAATGTTCAATTCAAACTTCCTAACCGCAATCCTCCATGTGCAAAAAAATAGTCCTATTTTTCTCCTTTTGCCTCAGTCTTGTCTTCGGGGCAATCACTTGCGTCACGGGCCTGTTGGGCGTGCTCATCGGGGCCGCCACCACGCGCATGTGCCGGAAGAAGACGGAGCGAGCGGATCCCCTCGTGTGCGCCGTCAGCATGCTGGGCTCGGCCATCTTCATCTGCCTTATTTTTGTCGTGGCAAAGAAGAGCATCACAGGAGCTTACGTAAGAGTACACGTGACGTGGAGGGGAAACGTGTGCGTGTATTTCCAGCCTCTTAATAATTGGCAGGTACCTGAAGAAAAGTAAATGATTAACATTTTAGAAAAATGAACAGTGGACTTGTTTTAAGCACTGGAGCAGAAGGCGGCTCATCAGGGCGGGGCTAAAAGAGATGGCCTTTGAGTGGGCGTCGCCCCTAACATATATATGACCTTGGCTCACGTCAGCATCGCCTCAGTTTCCTGGCAGGTACGACATCAGAGTCAGGACTCGGGGAAAAACACCCATATTGCTCCAGTTTAGAAAATTGCAATTTTACGTAATTATAACTTGGACAAAAGAATGAAAATATGTATCGCTGAACGTGATACACAAAGAGTCCGACGGTACTTCCGGTATATATTTACAGGGAGTACCGAAGAAAGCCCGGGCGAGCACAGGGAGAACATACAAACTCCACGCAGGAAAGACTGGAGCCCACATGAGATTCAATTCCCAAACCTGAGAACTGTGACACAGACGTGCTAAACCGCTATTTGACGGCGATGCTGCCCTTAGTAAACTGAAGTCTTTCAATGGAGTGCCCGATTTACAAAGGTCTCAAATAGAGGACGCTGGATTGCGTGTTCACGTACAGATGGCGCGTTCTGTTGGCGCACGTGTTACGACGCCGTTTTCACTCACTCAGATTCCGTGCGCTGGTGGACGCCATATTTAAAGGAGTCTTTGATGATTTAAGTAGCTCTGATGGTTTTTACCGTGGGCAATCGTGGGGGAGCACCGCAAGCGCAAAATGAAGTTTGAATTGATGGAACTGGAAGTATGGGTAGAAAGAGGAAAACAAACATATTCCTGAGAATATATGAAATATATATTGATTGCTCTGATGATTTTGGCGGAGCTAGAAAACTGCATAAAATCCACGTTTTGTTTGATTTTGCTCCTCAAAGTCAACCCTTCCCATCTTACATAGCAGCGCGTTGAAAACTTGGAACATTCTGCTCCCAAAGAACTGCTCTGTGAGAGGCCAGCACCAATTGTCATAGTGCGCTGAAATGACCGTAAGCACAGAAACGAAGAGTTAAAAGGGGCTTTATCATAGGTGACATGGCATGACTCCTTCTTGTGACTGGCTCCATGTCAGCCCTTAGATCAGAGGTGTCAAACTCAAGGCCCCCGGGCCAGATCATATTATGTGGCCTGCGAAAGCAGATCATCTGCTTGAACCGGCATGATTCTTGCTAAAAAAAAAATAATCATCATCATAATCGTCACAAGGAATTCATATTTCCAACCATGATTTTGTTACCAGGCCTCTTTTTACAATACAGTAACTTATACAATAGTTACAAAGTATTACCCTGGAATTTCGATTTCCAAACTATTCATCTATCAATCTTTTCTCTGTGTAATAATATAAGGAGGTGAGTCGATATTTAGATGATTTTCAAAATCTTAAGCCCTCTGAGAGAATCCATCACGGCAATGTGGCCCACGACACAAATGAGTTTGACCCCCCCCCCCCCCCTGCCTAAATCATTCAGATTGGATCATTTTGTTTGTTTGTTTGTTTGTTTTGGGTTAGCTGGAAAGGTCTTCCCCGCAGCCCCTTTTGTCGCGTGTTGGTTTCCACCTGTCACTCAGAAAGGATATTTAAAGGTCCCATATTTTGGCAACCTAGATGGCCATTGAGTGACTGCGTAACATGGACTTGTTTTTCAAAAATGAATCAATTTTATTGAAAAAAACAACAACAACAACAACAACCTTGGTTTTGGCATACAAGTGTCCAGAAAAGCCCCCTCTGACAGCTACTTCTGTTTGACCCAGTTTTGTATCCACCTTATTCATATTTGGCTAAGACCGCCCCCTTTCCTCTGATTGGTTGCCTCCGTGTAGACGACCTTAGTTGTGAGAGCCCGTGTGTTTGTCATGTTGACGGGAGCGAAGAGGCAGGTGGAGACCTTCGGTAGCGACGTAGATAAAGCTTGAGAAATTCGGAACGACCTGATTTCGGGCCTCTCGGCAGAAAAACGTCTGGGACTCAGGAATGCGCGGACGATTTTAATTCATAGCTCCCACGTTTACTGAGGCGCCATAGAGCCTCCCAAATCCGAGAAAAAGTTGTTTTGGGGAAATAGGGGACCTTTAAGGATGCAAAAGAAGCCATCACCATTGGCTTTTACTCCTCCCGGAATGCAAATTTGAGCATTTTGCAATCCTGAGTGCGACCAGTTAGTACATTGGCTCCCGCATCCATTTGTGTACCAAATTAAGGTTGCACACGCATACCTTTTGTAAATCAGGGTCCGAGTGGTTTGGCTGAACCTCTGATGAGTAGTTCTAGACTTAAGTTTGTGGGAAATACCCATCAATATAGTAAAACTCCATGCAGGTGACTCCTCTCGTTCCGTGTTCGCAGACCTCTCACTTGTTCAAATCTCACCTGACAGCGCAGAGCCACTTGTAACTGATCACCTCGGGTTTCGCGGCACGGCGCTGAACAGATGTGTCAACGTTGTGGGCGCGTGACCCGGCGATTGACCCCTCGCAGTTGTCGTCTCACCTCGACGACGACAAAACTAATCGGATTAAAGGCCTTTCTTCCTCGCTCTTGGGAGGCGACATGTCGGTCGCGGCCGTTTGGGCGCACGAGAAGGGGGCTATTTCCTCGGCAGGAAACACGCATCAGCAGGCCCTGTTTAAATGTGCCACACAAAAGCAGCCCATAAAGGTCTGTTGCAAACAAATCCCATTGGGTTTGTTTTTAAGAAAATTGTCAAATAGAAATAGCAGCTGCGACCACGCCTTTCATGCGCTGCACATACAACCACAACAAGCTATTCAAAGTTCACTCCTCCACCCAAAAGAACAAGGTAGGGCTAGCATCTTGAAGCTGGTGCCAAACTATGGATATATATAAATGTGAGGCATATAATCTTTTATCATCCATGCACTGTTTTCGGCTCGTCTCGTCAGAATCAAACTGAAGATCTGCGGCGCTCGCGTACAATTGAGCCAAATCCTAATAACATGTTTTTCAGCCACAGCGACCAAAGCAGTTGTATTCAGCAGTACGTGCCCACACACAGTCGAAATGATGTATAAGTCCACTTGTGGCTTTGTGCCTCGTAACCGCACGGTGGAAACCGGTCGCTCTTAATCGTCGCTGCCGTATAATGCGAAATGTTGTCGTCTTTATTTAGGTCTGCATCTTCATAGGAGAGACGCTGCTCTTCCTGAACTGGGCCATCACGGCTGACATTTTAATGGTAAGTGCTGGAACCCCATACTTATCCTTGGCGTCTCTGGGAATTCTGTTATTGTACCAATTTAATGACAAATACCCATGCTGTATTTTGGAGTTGCGAAGGCTGATGAGACGTCCGCACGAACGCGGGTTTTCTTTTTCAAATGTATTTTTCTCTGCGCCTTGGCCTTTCGTCCCCACTCAAACTCTCCTCCCGCCCCCGGCGCCTGGCTGCAGATTTTCCCAAATTCTTTAGAGACACTTAGCCTGTCGACGGGAAACGGTTGATTCTTTTGGTTTTTCTCTTTTTGATGACATCACAGTGTGCGCCTTTTTTTATTTATTTATTTTTTTAACAGGGGAACAAAATCAATTCTGCAACTCTTATATTTGTTCAGAGTTGAAAGAAAGAAAACCGGGAAATAAATGACAATAAAACTGTTTCACGGTCAAACGGATTTGCTTCAATGGCCCTTGTCAACAAATATACCTTGGGCGTGGACAGACATTTTCTATTTAAAAATACTTTTGTAAGTGACTCAAGATAGCGAAGTGAGTGACACTTGCGTGTACGGGTGTGCCAAGTCATCGGTTTATTATTGACTGATAGCAGAGCTCGGTGTTAAGATGTGCAACGCGAACTTGATCTCCTCATCACCTGACTTAATCCTAAAGTTTGGTCATTTTGACTCCTCTGTGCAGTTTGTGGTTATTCCCACGCGGAGAGCAACAGCGGTGGCGTTCCAGAGCTTCACCTCTCACCTGCTGGGTGATGCGGGAAGTCCATACCTAATTGGTCTGGTAAGACGCTCCCAAAGCGAAATAGTTGAGCTTCACCACAGGTTGCGAACGTGAGCTGGAACGTGTCAAACGAGTCAGCGTGAATGTTGCTCCTCTCAGCTCTGAGACGTCATTGTTCCATTGGAGTTTTGATGTTCTAAGGGAATTTCATAGGTCCGGTGGAGCAGACCGTCACGCCCAGCAACACCCCCCTTCGCTCACACACGCGCACACACAAACAGCGTCCAGGCGACACCAATGAAACTTGTGCTTTGTGCTCAGTGGTGTGTAACACGGGAACCGAATACCTAGTTTGGGCAACACGCATTTTTCTCATTCCAAATAAAAGGTGACCAAAACTAAAGTTGATATAACTCCCAAGGTGCACAGGAAGAACAGTGAGCCGTTTGTGTCGACAAAACAGAGCAACATGAGTCACCACAAACTCTGCAGTGACGTCAAGGATATCAAAGTCCACGTTGTTATCACAGGACTAACTTCCCGACGGGTGTACGTTGCGTATTGTGTCATTAATTGTATGTAACGCTCGCAGGGGGGCTCGGGTCAGGAAGTCTTTGATTTGAGAATCGAGACTGATTCTCGGCCGCAGCTGTCGAGCCATGTCTGCAATTGTCCCTCCTCTTTCTTTTCTTTCGAATCAAGTGAGATGTTCATATTCCATAACCTAAACCTATAGAAAGCATGTTTTGGGACTGGGGGCCGCACACCGGGACAACATCCCGAGCGACCCGAGAGAAACACCGGAGCCGGGACTCAAGCTCAGAATTTTCTTGAGGGTCATCGGCAGCTCTCGCCACTTAGCCAATGTATCGCATGAATGCGACTACCCTGAATGTATCTAGACAATCATAAGGCAAAATATATTTTAAAATGCTTAACATGCACATTTTCTGATAATTGTAGTTTAGTAATGATAAAGCATAATCTCACAACATGTAATTATATTCCATCAAACATTTTTTTAATTCATTATAAGGCGTCTTTTTCTTCACTGGAGTTTATAAAGTCGGGGGTTGCGGTCCAAGTGGGCCAATCTGAAAATGAATTTTTGAATTGAATGAAAGGTTTAACATGACATCGGTCCGCCCTCTGCAGTTATAACAGCTTCAACTCTTCTGGAAAGGCTTTCCACGAGGTTTAGGGGACTGTTGAAGGGAATTTATGACCCATTTTTCCAGAAGCGCATTTACGAGGTTACACCCCGATGTTGGACAAGAAGGCCTGGCTCTCATCCAAAAGTGTTCTATAGGGTTGAAGTCAGGATTGTGCAGGCCAGTCAACTTTGTCCACATCAAACTCTTTCGGAACCTTGATTTAGGCACTGATGCACAGTCCTGTTGCAACAGGAAGGGGCCCAAAAAGTTGGAAATGTCCAAAAGGTTAGCCCTTGAGCTTCAGTTAAAGGAACTCTGAATGCTTCAGCATACCAAGAGATTTGGGACAGTCAAACAGTTTGTGAATGACCCCTTCCTGTTCCAACAATTCTGCGCACCAGTGCACAAAACAAGGTCCACAAAGACATGGATGAGAGAATTTGGTATGGACGAACTTCATGGGATGGACGAACCCTCAACCCAATAGAACAACTTTGGGTCGATTTCGAGTGGGCAGCGAGCCAGGCGTTCTCGTTCAATATCGGCGGGTGACCTGACAAATACGATCCTGGAAGAACGCGCAACGATTCCCATCAGCTCAATTCTAAACCTTGTTGAAAGGCTTCCCGCAAGAGTTGGAGCTGTTCGAGCTGCAAATGGTTAAACCGACACACACCACGTGGATGTAGAACAGGATAGGCTATCGCTTCAAATCATAGGCGAGTCAAGGCAGGTGAGCAAATACTTTTGGAAAAAAGTATTTGTGTGATTTATTGCGCAGCAAAGGGTCGAAACGGTGAATGTTAAAAGTCTCATATCCTAAATGCAAGTCTAAAAAGGAGTCAAGAGAGTCCATTGGATGGATGCATGGATGGAACTAACATCAGAATACTTGTAATTATTTCATTATAATAGTCCATTGATGATTTGAATATAACACCCTCCTGTAGTATAGAATCTGCACGTGAGCTTCATTACAAATTCCAAATTGTCCATAGATGCGAATGGATGGATGATTTGAATTTCCTCATGGGAGAAATAAAGTATCTATGACCGAGGGAAAGAAAACGTTATTTCCCGCCACATTGTGAGCGGTTCATTTTTAACTTACACTGACCACTTGGGTTACCGGATACAATTTCCCTCACCCCTTGTGGTTGGTGATTTCATTTTTTTATCAGCCTAACTGCGCGTGTAGATGATTAATGAGTATAAAACTGCATATATATCAGCGTTCCTAACTAAATCCCCCAATGTTTTCCATCTGCCAGCAGCAGTGAAAGTCCCAGGGTTGCACACCGCTGACCGACGAGCGCCAATATGCTCCGAGTGCGTCATTGCCCAGCGCGTCTCAGTTCCTAAACTGAGGTTTAGCATGCGAGTGCAATGGAGTCATCATGACGTTCACTGAGGACAGGCAGATAGAGTTTACGGTCACCCTTGCAGCCTGTCACTGATCCCGCGGTTGAGGAACACGGGAGAAAGCTGCGACTCAGCTGTTTTGGGGATTCTAACACGCGCAGACGATGTTCTCAACAGACGTGCTATTTCTTGTACACCGTGATATCCTTTAATGGGTCGGACGCCTTCGTAGAATTCCGCCAATACGCACGCCACTTAGCAGACACTTCCGATGTGTGCATGTGCGCAGTTGTCCCATCAGAATCCCAAGAGACGCGCGCATAATAGACTCTCAGGTGAGACACGGCCGTCGGCAGAGTGGGTGGGAGGCGCCGGGAACAATCTCAGCAATCATAATTATATGACAAGCAGCTGAGAGGATCCCATTTTGCTGAGGTGAACATTTCATCCAGGCGCTTTAGCCCCGGTAACCTTTGACCCCTCCGACTCTCGCCCGCCCGCAGACAAGAAGCTCTCGTCCTCGTTTTGCATGCCTCTGAATAATTACGAGTCTTATTTCAAGCCACGAGGCTCGCCAGCGCATTTGTCACTGCGTTGAGACACGAAGCGAGGTACGCTCAGGCCCGTTTCTCCTCCTGGTGCTACTCTTTGGTACAATGTATTCCCATGGCATTGCCCTGTTTGGACACACATAATCTATTCTACTTTTTCATCTTACGGGGACATTTTGGACAATTCTATACTGCCTGTCAGCTGTGTAATTGTGCCTTCCATCATGCTGAATGTTGAGTGGGAGGAGGAACCCCGCCGGTCCTGGCGTATGACCCAAGAGAACGCCATTTTGCACACAGAATGTTCAAAAAGGTGCTCCCGTGCAAGTCGCTGACACGAAATGAAACGTCCTTTTTCCTCCGGCGCAGATCTCTGACAGCCTTCGCGAGAGCTACGCGACGTCGGCGCTGTGGCGCTTCCTCAGTCTGGGCTACGCCCTCATGCTCTGTCCCTTCATCATCGTCCTGGGCGGCATGTTCTTCCTGGCCACCGCGCTCTTCTTTCTGGATGACCGAGAGAAGGCTCAGAATCAGTAAGTGGCTCTTGGCAATGTCGGAATACATTTTGAGCACCTGCATTCGTTACGGGTTGAATCCAGCTTTGAATATTTTATACGCGCATTTGATGGCATCATCTCAACCATCAAGCTGAATGGCGAGCTTTCGGTACATTGTATTTAGTAGTAGAATAACACACACACACACACACACACACACACACATCTCCGGCCCGCTTGACCAATGCAGTTTAGATAAGAAATATTCCTTGTAATGTGTGTTCTAAAAATGGCCATGCCTGAAGAACAGAAGAAATCGGGGACCAAAAATTCAGTCAAGTGCAAGATTTAAGTGGCGCCGGTGCTTTTCTAGCCGTCTATGACTTGATTTTTTTGTATCTATCTTCTCTACCGCTTGGCCGCCCGTTATTTTCTGTCTGCTTATTTTGTCGGGCCTTTTCTCACGTTGACATACTCCTCTGCTGCCCGCGCTTTCGGAAATGACTTCCTTCCTGTTCCAAGATGGGAGACATTTTTAGACGGGATGGCAGTCTTGATGCCGCTGCCGTCTTGTCTCCAGTCAGTCAGCCTCTTCGTCTTCCTCGCCGAACACGAGTTGTTCCCACGCTGAAAAAACACCTCACGGAGCGAAACGAGACATTTGCTATCGCTTAAGCAGAAGGAAGAAAAAAAAAAAAAAAAAAACAATCTTTTAGCAATTGTAAGAGCTTGAAAAGTAATGCCATTGGGAAATATTTGTGGAAAGAGAGTTATGTACAGTACTTGGAAATACTCCCGTCATGCTACCATCCAAGCTGTTAATATGTCCTCTGTGAATTGTTAAATGTATAATTTGACTGAGGCCTGAGAGTGGTGGAGGTCCATGGCAGCCATAAAGCTATGATGTGGTCTCCGTGGTCCCTGCTCCTGGAAAAAAAGGCAACAAATGTGCAACAATGACCCCAACCCCATTACAAAAAAAAACAAATCTGTGACTAAAAAGCACTATTCTGCGGTCCTGTTTTGCTCGAATAGATCAAAGTGTCGCAGAGTGAAAACAATGCATTTTTGTTTTTACATGTTTTATTAAATATTTAAAAAACACAGATGTGTAATTTGACGTAGGATAAGGAAAGGCAGACATTACAAAGAGTGAATTACTGTGTGGGTTTCATCTGAGTCATGAATTCATTACTTGCAGTTACCATCCATCCATTTTCTAGCGCTTATCCGAGGGGCAGTCGCTTGAGCTGGGACGCCCAGACTTCCCACTCCCCAGCCACTTCATCCAGCTCTTCCGGCGTGTCCCGGGTCGTCCCCGGGGTCTCCTCCCGGTGGGACGTGCCCGGAACACCTCACCGGGGAGGCGTCCGGGAGGCATCCGAATCAGATGCCCCGGCCGCCTCATCTGGCTCCTCTCGCAGCGGCTCGACTCTTGAGATCCTCCCGGATGACCGAGCTTCTCACCCGTTCTCTTAAGGGAGAGCCCGGCCGGACACCCTGCAAAGGAAAGCCATTTCGGCCGCTCCTATCCGGGATCTCGTTCTTTCGGTCACGACCCGCAGCTCGTGACCGTAGGTGAGGGAAGGAACGCAGATCGACCGGTAAATCGAGAGCTTCGCCTTTCGGCTTCGCTCCTTCTTTACCACAACGGACCGATACAAAGTCCGCATCACTGCAGAGGTCGCACCGATCCGCCTGTCGATCTCCCGTTCCATTCTTCCCTCAATGGTGAACGAGACCCCGAGATACTTGAACTCCTCCGCTTGGGGCAGGATCTCATCCCCGACCTGGGGTGGGCACGCCACCCTTTTCCGACTGAGGACCACGGTCTCGGATTTGGAGGTGCCGATTCTCATCCCAGCCGCTTCACACTCGGCTGCGAACCGCTCCAGTGAGAGTTGGAGATCACGGCCTGATGAAGCCGACAGATCCACATCATCTGCAAAAAGCAGAGATGCAATACTGAGGTCACCAAACCGGTCCCCCTATCAAGAGGACTGGTACCAGAGCCCAAGCTGCGTGTGGAGGCGAGCCCGACTATAACTAGTCGGAACCTCTCGACATCACACACCAGCTCGGGCTCCTTCCCGCCAGAGAGGTGGCATTCCACGTCCCTAGAGCCAGCTTCTGGAGCCGGGGATCGGATCGGCAAGGTCCCCGCCTTCGGCCACCGCCCATCTCGCACTGCGCCCGACCCCTATGGCCCCTCCCACTGGTGGTGAGCCCACGGGAAGGGGGACTCACGTTACCCTTTCGGGCCGTGCCCCCACAGGGGCGCTCGCCTTCGAGCTCCGCCTCCAGGACTGGCTCCAGAGGGGGGCCCCCGGTGACCCTCGTCCGGGCAAGGGAAAACGTCTTCCAGAATTGTTTGTCGTCATAGCGGTTTTTGGAGCTGTGCTTTGTCTGGTCCCTTCATGGGTGACCCTGCCAGGGGCATAAAGCCCCACACAACTTGGCTCCTGGGATCATTGGGACACACAAACCACTCCACCACGATAAGGTGACAGCTCAAGGAGGGGATTATACATACTGTAGGTGTAAATTTGAGTGTGCATGGTTGTTTTGTCTATACGTGCCCTGCGTGTACCAAAGTCAGCCGTGACCCTAGTAAGGACAAGAGCTATAGAAAATGGATGGACATACAGTATGCCAAACCCACAGGCAAGTTATTTTTAAACTCGCTCAAGGTATATATTGTATGCTCAGTAAACATACCTCAAGTCTAATAGGTCGTAATTCCCGTCACAACTTTGTAGATCTGAATGAAGAAAAACTTCAAGAGCAGCAGTTCTTAACCAAGAACAGTTGACAACGTGTACGACTTTGTACGACGGGGGTTATTCCATGGCTGATATTTCTAGATTACATTCACGCTATAAAATCCAACTGACTTTACAGAGCACCGTTTCCCCCTTCTTTGACTACGTCGCCAGATACTTACCTATTTATAAAGCATCGGAGCCGAACTTGTGTACTCGCCGGATGGAGCGTGTCTATTTCCGGCTTCAAGGAGCACTTTTTTTTGTATTTCTGGGCCGCTGTCTTTTTTTGGCTACACTGTTTCCGTGAATAGCTCAGGCTCGTCGCGTGCCCCCCAAATACACGCGTTCGCCCGATCTCCATTTACGCTTCCTGATGTGCGAGCAGATCGGTCTCGGTCTTCGTCACTGCCACGCCAGCGCCGACGTCCATTTAGGGGTGCAGGGAGCGAGTTGCGTCTTTGGGATCGCCACGGTGAACCGACTTCACCTGATTCCGTGGTCAACTGTGGTGTTATTATGTAAAAAGGGCGGGGCTTGAGCAATGGAAAGTCATAAATACAGCAAATATTTGGCATTTCGAACTGCACTAGTCTCTTGTGCATATGATGTGCGATTCACTTCTTCTGCTGGGTCTTCAGTGGTGGCCTATAGATCGGCGGGCCTGTCCAGGTCGCACGTGGTTTGTGCTTACTTCAGCATCTCCGAGAGAGATGAGCTGAGATGAGAACCGCAGTAGTGGTTTCGGCCCAAAAGGGTCGAAACCACTCCGTGGACACGTGCCGGCACCGATCCTTGCAATGCTGCTTTGGTTTGCAAGGTTGAAACAAATAAACACTTCGCAGCCATCAATACCCCAAACTGTCCAAACCGTTATCTGGCATCCAAAGTCTCACATTTCTTCTTTCCCTCCTCAGGTTGAGCCAGCTCTCTCGGCCCTCCGCTTCGGTCAAGGTGTGATGAGGTAATTTTGTTTTTAAAACGTCAACACCAAAGTGAGTCACTGATGATAATCTGGTCGACTTGGCATGCAGGCAGCTCGGGTTCACTCGGTGTGAGTGCGTGAGTATGAATGCCTGCCTTGCCTCTATGTGGCCGGTTTTTGACTGGCGGTCAGTCCAGGGTGTTCTCGGCTCAGATCTGCTCCAGCTCACCGGGACCCTGAAAAAGGAAAAGCAGCATAGAAAATGGATGGATGAACACCAAAGCGCATCTGCGATTAAGCAGCATAGCACCTCACATCATTCAGCCCTCGATGTGAGGTTATCCAGACTTACGATACACACTTCTGATTGCTTACAGTAGCTATGTGCTCAAAGGGTCTCGAACATTCTCGGTGTGGTTATTTGACCCACGACCTGGCATCTTATCAAGCGCCATGCTAGCATCCTTCCCCACTTCCTGGCCCCTTTTTTTATCAGATGTATACACATGTAGCCCAAGCTCTCTAATTATTAACCGGGGGGGGGGGGGGGGGGGGGGGGGGGGGGATACAATAAAGGGCTGCCAAATCTGTACGGTAGAACAATGAGGAGTAAATGTAGTCGCCGGTACAGAATAACAAGACTGAAACTCTTGACTCGTTTGGACTTGGATTTTTAAAGGTTATCATGTTGAGCCAAAAGATCCAAAATGTTACCGTATTCTAAAAACGGATTATTTGTCCTCTTAACACCATGTGAAACACCGGAGGTACGCAGTGTAGGCAAATAGTCGAGCACTTGTTCGTGTTAGGTTGAGGTTACGACATCAGTTTTACACATTCGATAGCTGTTAAAACTGAAGCATCACTCACACAATCTGTGCTTAGTGACACTTGATAGCTAAAGGTTGTTAACTAGTGTCCACCAAGGCTGAACATTAAACCTTCAACCTGTCTTTCTGACTTGTTTGAGAGAAACACACATTTTGCTGGATCTGGTTGGTCATCCCATCGCTTGTCCCCAATGCGAGTGGACCGCAACAGCAAAAAAGTACAAAGGCGAGGCGTCGTCGTTGCGCAATCATGCTGAACAAATCAGCCAACAAGAGGAGGGAGGCCCTTCATCTGATAAATGAGGATGGAGTGAAGCAGTAATCTCCTAATCTTTTCAACCGTGATTGACTATCCCAGACTAATACTAAGATACGCGGAGATCCGATTAAAATAATGTTGGCGGGGGGCGGGGGGAGGGACTCAGCCTGGCTGTCAACCGGGTCAGCGTGAGATGTGACAGCAGAACTTCCATTTCTTCAGGAACCGCACCGCTCGTGGAGGGAATCGCATCGTGAGGTCGCCGTTGTCCAAATTGCTCAAAGTGTTTACACGGCTGCAGGTTTTCACCAAATTCATTGAGTCGAAGCTGTTGGCCGCAGAGAGGACGACGCCACGCCGCACGTCACACAACTCTGTGCAAGCGATGAAATAGTTGACCTCCTTACCAGACACTTCCACTCACGCCCGAGTGTGAAGCCGGGAACTGCTTTTAATCAGGAGCTGCATCCTGTCAGCACCAAACCACTCAATCAACTTGATTGGACTTTATTCCCTCGCCGCCTTCCGTGAGCCCAGGAACAGCAACGCTGCGAGGGGGGCAGGCCAACCTTGCATACAATGAAAGAATCATTAGCGTTATGTATAGCCACAGTGGCATTTTAACTATTTTGATGACCCTTTGGAATGAAAATGAGCATTTAAAGATGTATTATTCATTCCCCCCCCCCCCCCACCACCACCACCCCCCTCCCCTCCACACACAATTTTAAAGCAGTTCCTACAGTAGTGGTCTCGTCTGGCTGGAATTCTCATTCAAGTGAGCAACTAGACGCCACGCTCCATATACTGCTGGGCCGAATGGCAAGTGTGGATTTTGTTACCGTGGCAATCAGGGCAAGGGCGTAGGAGCCTATAAAGAAATTAGAAGCATTTTCACCTGTGGAGGCAGCACTTCATCACCAAGCAGCTGAATTGCACGTCAAATATCTGTCGTGTAGTGTGGCACGGGAACTACTATTGGCACCCTGGCTCCCTCTGGTGATGCATGAAAGGATCACTGAATTTAATGTTCAAACTGCACATGTTATAGTGTCTTACTTAAAAAAAAATTTAAAAATCCAGTATAGTACATAGAGTTCAGTTGTATTTAACTTTTAAGTACAATACATTTAGTCATTTTTATTATATTTAAGCAGTTTCATATATTTTGGCCCTACTAGGCTACTGTATCTTAATGTTGGTCATTCCGATGGGACTTGGAGGGCCGAGTATTTTTTGATGCGGTACTTGGATGAACGACCGGTCTTGCCAAAGTGCATGCGGACGTCACCAAAAACAAATGGAAGCTACTGTATTTTGTTAACAGTGGGCTGGAACAGCTTCCCACAGACATATTTTCAGAACTAGGCAGAGATGGGAAGAGATTGACACGTTTGTTGTCATTTCAGTTGTTGTGCACCGCACCGAACCATACCAAATAATCCTTAGTGGACCTTGCTGTCTTGGTAGAGTCACTAACCCAACCTGGGGTCCATTAATAAATTCCCAATTCTCGGGGTCAGTATTTTATGTGCCAGAATGGGGTCATCGAAACGTGTTGGTACGGATGCAGGCTAAATATTGAGGTCACGGGCCGGTGCTACTGGCATCAGGAAGGTCCGAACAGATGGCCTAAGAGCTTTGGGACCTCTACGTGAATTACATTCCCACGGTGAGGTCCGCACTAAGCACACAATCCGCCTCCTCTCGTCCTTCCAGGTGACAACCGAGTGAAGAAGCAGCAAAGAGGAGCTCAAATTCCGGGGGGCAGCTGTTTTCCAAACCACACCCGTGCGCCTCCCCGCCGCCGCTCCTCTAAACGCATCCGCGGAAACGCTTCTTAACTGGACTCGAGGGCGCGTCTTGCCCCTCCTCGGGAGTCGCCTCTCGAAATCGCGAGCTGGTGAGAAGGTGCCCGGCGGCGTGCCGAAGCCTGCCAACTTGACAGCTGGTGTCTGTGAGGATCCACTGAACTTTCACTCCGAGAGGGAGGAGGTGACCTCTGTGACATCTCCTGATGCCATACTACTGAATGCTGACCATGAACCTACCCTGTCTGTCTGTCTGTCTGTCTGTCTGCCTGCCTGCCTGCTTGTCCGTCAGTTGGCTGTCAATCTGCACCAAGTGCCATTGTGTCATTACATTCCTTCAGACTTTGCACTGACCACCCTCATGACATCACCGCCGACGATGTTTACATGCACCGTTCAGCCTTTCGTACGGAAAGACAACGTATTATGCCCCCGCCCTCCGGCCCGTCCAAAGCCTGGAAACAGACCAAAAAACTGCAAACGTAATGCAGGGCAACTTAAGTAAAACCTGCGAGTGTGAAGCAAAGTCGTTACCTGCCGCCATGGCGTTACAAGCAAGGCTGCGCCGTGCGTGCAAACATAGTCTGCGCCCGAGAGCCAAAACGTGTGATCGTGCGTGGGTCAGTGAATCGGCCTTAAAAGCGCTCCTGTCCGCACAGCAAGCCAGCTGTTCCCGACGAGCCTCGTATGCAAATCCTTTTGAGCTTTGAGCACTTCAAATCGGTGTGTGCCAGAGAACGTGACCGGGACGGGAGAAAGTTCACAAAATGATCTCTCGTTTGCAATGATCTGGCTTTTTCTATGTGAGGTCAAAGGAGGTTACTGCCTGGGATTGTTGTTGAGGGATCAACATGATACAATCTGGGTGCTTTAAAAAGGACACTGGATGATATATTTTATAATTTATTGTATGTATATATGCCCCCCCCCCCCCCCAAAAAAAAAATGAATGGAATTATTATTGTGACTTGGGGATGTATAAAGGGGTGTTTTGATGTACGTGGGAAGCAATACTTGTGTTTTGTGGAAGCTTTTTAGCCACACTGCCTTATCATTGAGCTGGCTTTCTCCCTCTCTGATGCTTGGTTTAGAATTTCTGGACAAAAGAAGAGTTCAGTCCAGCCCACACCGGATAGAACAACATCTACCCCTCTTGTCTATATTTGAGCTATCACGCCTTGACTAGAAAAGAACCTTTGACGTGAGCTGCAGTCGCAAGCCATTAGTTTATTGCTGAAGGAAATCTAAATCCCAGACAGGAAGAGGAAATGTTCCAACAGATAAGCGAGCATCGCTAACCCCCAACCCCAGCCCCCCCCCCTTTGTCCATGAGGGGATTCAAGCCGGACAATTATTTAAAAACATGCAGCAGTCGCGCCGCACTGAACGCATGAAGCTGCTGCTGTAGCTTCTGAGGAAAAGAATTGGTTAGTTGGACTGCAAATTGTTCATGATAATGCAAAACATTTTGACAGTACCTGTTAGAAGCAAGTTGACTGAAACCACGAATAAAGTTTGAAAACAGGCGCGTGCGAGCACTTTCAGGCTTGCAAGGAAACAGGCGTGATCGGGAAGCGATGACCTTGGTGGAGGAATTAGACGTTACTGGAGGCGTGTGAGCGGCACCGACGGGACCCGCGCGCGGGCTGTGCCCTTGCTCTCGGATGATTAGCTTTAGCTTCGCTGAGCGCGGTGGTGTCCGACCGACGCGTTTGTACACGTGCAACGACTACAGCTAACTTCTTACCTTGGGTTCATTTTTTTTATCATTACCAAACGTGCAGCAATCGTAATATATTGTAAAGTGATGGCTCGGATGCAATGTATTTATGACTAATCTGTAAAGGGAATTGTTAGGCTTGTTTAAATTACACTTTGTCATTGTCATTGGGGTTTGAGACAACTGCTTGTGCTTCCTTTTGTATCTAAATCAAAACAATCACATTTTTTTTTTTTTTTTTTTTTTTCTAAGAACCAACATGTTGAACCATTTTGCACATTCAACGTTCAGGGATTTTATTTCAATCCATGTCGCCGCCTCTACCCTACTGGTCATTTCATGCGCACATCCAAGCGTTTGTCACCAAGTGGGTTGCCAAATTTCGTTGATCTAGCGCCAGTCCTTCAGTATCTGTTGTAATCTAGGAAAGCTACGTTAAATCATCATTCGAGCGATGTATCGAGAATGCACTATTTCTTGTCGTACAAGAATCTGTATATAAAGAAACCTGTTCTATTTCTGGTGTTTGTGCAGAAAACGAGGTTATTTTTATTTGTAGGCAGGTTGACCCGAGAGAAGCGTGAACAGATATTATTGATATTATCTAGAAATGAACTGTGATGCTCCCGTCAGGGGTCGATTCAAAATGTACACAGCTGCAATTCAAATAAACAAAGTATTTAATCACCTTTACGTTTTGTCTGTGTGTGCGTGTGTACTGTATGCAGCATGTGGACAAATCACACATCTTCCATGGAGGGGAACAAGAACTTATTGAATAACAAAAGCTAGATGCTGAAATGAAATAACCAGCGCAAAACTGCATGGAAACAGTTTCAGTAGGGCTAAAATAAAATAAGATGACCCAGTAGGAAAATAAAGGGAAATAAGAAAGGCAGGAAAATCTTCCAACATGAACATGGAACAGTCTGGCTATTTAAATGACACTCCACAAGGGAGGGAGGAAGGAAGGAAAGGAATATATATATATATATATATATATATGGGTGTTTATTTGACTATGGGCCTTCTTGTGTCCTTGATGTAAAATTTAAAGAAAAAATGGAAATAGATTTTTGTAAGATGTCATGTTAATATTAGTATATTGTGACATTTTTGGAGCCGTTTTATGGCGGTATTTTACAGTTTTCACCCTGTCCCTAGCACAAGGGTTGGATCGTCTTTCTATTAAAACATGCTAAAATGGTACAACCTTGACCGTAAATTCCTTAAAAGATAATAGAATGAATGATTTCTCATCATATATACAAAACATTTCAACTTCTTTACAAAAATATGTCTGTCCCTTGAACTTGCTGTCATTGGCGCCACATTGACCATTTTCCGATGAATCGGGTTGCGTCCAAATCGGATTCTCGAATTCCCTGCGTCGTTTTGTCTTGTCACTCAAGCCCATGCTCGGTCGCACAGAAGCCACACATTTGGAGAACTGGAAGAGTTGAGTTTTGTCCTCATTGGTACCCTTAAGTCACATCGTATTTTTATTGCAAACAACTTGCGGTGTTCCTATGTTTCAAGATTTTCCCTGCAAAAACTTGACAATCATATCAAAATGTTGTACAGGACGAGCTAGCTAAAAGCAACATTTAAGCTAACTCTACCAGCATAGCACAGTTAGCGAAGAACTTTGGAATGCCTTTACCATCACGTCTCATCACATCGTCCAGTGTGGTGGTGACGATAGAAATGAGAATCAAAAGTGCCCCAAAACAAATAAACACCCATATATATATATATATATATATAATGTATAACAATTTTTTTCCATATACAGCATATAAGAGAAATGTCTCCTTCTCTCCGTATATTTGTCGACTCACAACGTCTTGATTAGAATTGCAGCGCCACACTGCTTGACTTCGTCGCGGAATGAACTGTTATATTGTTCGGATGCAGTCAGGCAGGGCTCAGTGAGGCCCGCTTTGGAAAATCATCTCGAGTGTCCCGAGCGGGGTGCGGACCCACTGACACATCGCAGGTACGCCACACAGGTGCAGTGTGTGTATTTATTAAATAAAAAAAAAAGAGCTGCATTGACCTTTGCGGGACATGAGAACGTGCAACGTAACTGAAGGCGCACTTTGTGTTGCTGTTGTTCATTACAGGGGACAGAGTCCATTAACATGGACATGGCTGCGCAAACACGGAGTATGCTGCATTAGTGACAAAAGACGACAGGCGTTACGGTTTCCAAGTCTTTAATCAGGCAGCCCTGCGTTTGAAGAAAAGAAAAAAAAGGGGGGAGATGACACAGCAGCCACAGGAAGCTCCAAGTGGAGAATTGGTGGATGACCCACAGAAACCCACACCCTTTCCCAAAGTCAGGCGCTCGGATCGCAGATGCGGGCAGGAAACGCTGGGGCGTAGACAGGAAAAGGGGAGCCATTCTCGGGAGCGGTGGAATTTCCATTTACACATCACACGGGACAATTTAGTGAAACGCGCCGGGCAAAGTCAGGCGGTAACGTTCTTGCCCGGCCACGTGAAGCCTCTGCTTGTTTGGCGTTCGAAGGGCAGCGACCCTTTTAAAAACCGTCATTACCTTACACGCTCAAGAGCACGGTTGTTTGGACACTCGAAGAGCTCACGAAAAAACCCACGTCCGCTTTTCGCTTGGGGTACTTTTAACAACTTCAACGGGAGCTGTTAAATCCATAATATTATCTGGGCCTCAAAGAGTTCTTAATCCTCGGAAATATGATATGCAAATCCTTAAAAACGGTTTCATGAGAAGCATAGTGGATGAATGAATGAGCAAATGGCAATATTTAGTTTTCTTTTAGGCTAGTGGTTAGCATATAAAAAAGGAGCCAAAGCGACCTTCGGACGTCAAGAGTGCGCGTCGACGCGAGGCTCCGCGCGCGCTACGTTTCCCGGAGGAAACGGGCGACGTCTTCCTCCTCGTTGCCGTCAGCTCATGTGGAAGAAGAGACGTGCTTCACGGTGGCTCGAGCGATGTCGTCGCGGGCCGAACGCCGGCGGCGGGGAGACGAGAATGGGACGTGATAGTTAGGCCTGCGGTCGTAGTAGGAGAAGACTTCATCCTCCCCCGGGCTCGCGGCGACGATCGCACTCGAGGAACGTGACGTCGAGAAGGAAAATATGGCAGCGGGGAAATAATAATAATAAACAAATAATAGGAGAGTGGGAAATATATGGCGCAGTGGGTTGATACCAAGCGCAAAGTATAGAATACTTCCATTCGTGTCAGATCCGACGTGAGAAGTAATTTGACTGTGGAACGTTAACCGTGTGTGTTAGGAAATCAGACTTCATATCTGAGTCCAAAGGAGAACGAAGTGTCATTTTAAATTACAGACGGGTTTAAAATAACACAAAACGCAAGTGTGAACTGGGTGTGAAGGAGTTCCCAGGCTCACTGAACCTTCTCGCTGCAACTTCACAGAAAATGTAAGCGCTCGTTAGAATCCCGCACTAACCGCACGACATCGGTTGGACATAATTCAATTTACAGCGGAGCTCCGAGTTATTCGCACGCTCGCCACAATCTCAGTTGGAGTGAATTCTGGCTGCGAATGATGATGGCCTGTAAAGTCTTGTGTCACTACTCGTGAAAAGTATTCATTCATGCTTTTTGTTTTTGTTTCACATTTTAAAATCTATCCATGATCCCGAAAGTATCATTTGGAGGAGTCTTTTTTTCCACCTTTCTAAACTGTCCCGGTAACGTTCATTATCGAGCATAATTTAGAGCCTTTTATTCAACTGTAGATTTCTATTTATATCGAATATGCCTAAATTGAGAAAGCGTACAAATCATTTCGGACGTTCGCTTTTTGAACAAATGTAAATAATTCCTGTGTGTATATTGCAGTGGACTGATATGCCCTTTTGATATTTCAAGATCGAAATAATTTTGGCCTTAACTGGTTACATGACCACAAACAATTCATGTAAACATGCACAAAGACTCAAAGTTACCATTTGGACGACTTTTTTTTGGGTACAGTATTCCACACTGTACTCATGCACCAGCTGCGAATCATTCAACACTAGTCGATTGGCTTACCTAAACCAGGTGACACTCTTGACCTCTGCAATGAGCTTCTACATGCTGCTACCACCAAACCACCTACATGTATATAACACAAGCATATAAAACAACACTTTTCTGCAACGGTGCGACATTGTTAGCGTTCGGTATTTCCACACAATACGAGAAAGAGCATGATCATAAAAATCGACTTATCGTATTTTCTTGCCTGTCTCTCGTTATATATGCGTGTGTTGTTATTTACACCGAAATGTTGAAACACCGTGGAGCCATGAACATTACAATGCATATCTTACAGTACACGTCGACATTGCTGCAAATCCTGCAGTTATTTTACCACAGGCCATGCAGTCAAATCGTGCAAAGTGATTATCCCTCCATCCATCCATCTTCTGAGCCGCTTCTCCTCACAAGAGTCGCGGGAGTGCCGGAGCCTATCCCAGCTATCATCGGGCAGGAGGCGGGGTACAGCCCGAACTGGTTGCCAGCGAGGACCAGTTCTTCAGGGCACACATAAACAAACAACCATTCGCATTCGCATTCACACCTACGAGCAATTTAGAGTCTTCAATCAACCTAGTACGCATGTTTTTTCGGGATGTGGTAGGAAACCGGAGTGCCCGGAGAAAACCCACGCAGGCACGGGGAGAACATGCAAACTCCACACAGGCGGGGCCGGGGATTGAACCCGGGTCCTCAGAACTGTGAGGCAGACGCTCTAACCAGTCGTCCAGCGTGCCGCCACATACATTCAATGAATTGTTGGTAACATAAACGCACGTTATTCATGTTACATTAATCCTGATCATTCATGGACATTAAGGATTAACGTCTTTACTATGGCAACAGGTCAACATTGCATGGTGCAATGCATGCTGGGAGCCCCATTTTCATATTTGATTTATTTGACGCCTACCTCCACTGCCATTGACGGCTTTAGAAGTCAAATAGCCATGTTAACTGGGAAGGCTAGCAGTGAATGAGTTAAAGAGGAGATTGAGCTTTCCCGTCCAATGCTACGACTCAGATGAAAGTCATCATCTAATTCATATAAATATTATTTTCTTGGGCCCTTGTCAGTCATGGGCTCTTAAAATCCTCATCACAATTCTCTCCCTTATGGTGGCCCTGGTTACGATAATGACCCTTATGACAGAGGAGTTGTGAATTAAGGTATTTTTTTATGATATGATTCTTTAAAAACCAAAGTCCGAAACCGCTGCACTGATAGATTCCGACCTGACTTTTAACGGTCATATCAAACAATTACTAAAACTGCCTTCTACCAGCTGAAGAACATATCCAGAGTAAAGGCTTGCATGTTCCAAGCAGACCAGGAGACGTTCATCCATGCTTTTATCTCTAAATTTGACTATTGTAATGGTCTTCTGACTGGACTCCCCAAAAGAGCATTAAACAGCTGCAACTCATTCAGAATGCTGCAGCTCTGGTTCTGACCAGAACAAAGAGGTCAGAGCATATCCCTGCTTTCATTGTATTTTTACTTTTCTCTTTGTTTTAAATATTTAAGCTGTTTTTTTTTTTTTTTTTTTTTTCCTGCTTGTAAATGCTTTTCATCATGCAAAGCACATTGTATGAAATGAGCTATATCAAGAAATGTGCTTTGCTTTACAGCCATCGGTCACAATGATGTCTCAACTCCACAAGTAGCACACTGCCCAGCTGGAAGTCAGCCCCGGGACACTTCATCAGGTACGCCACCGCAATCTAATGAGGTCAGTAACACTCGCTTTTGATTGACACTTCATTGTGCATTGTGAGTGGTGCACCTCCTATGGAAGTATTCTATAGTTTTTTTTGTTTTTTTTTCCCAAAAAAGGGGGAATTTTGGGAATGTGGAAGTTTTGGGAATGTGAAAAACAGTTCCAAATGTCTTGGATGAGCTCAAGATTATTTTTGTTGACTGTCTCAGCTTTTGGGGGGTGCAAAATGTGGAATTCTGGGAAAATTGAAAAACTACTAAACGCTCTTCACTATTCTAATGAACAGTGTTCATTTAGAACTTTTTTTTAATTTATTTTTTTAAGCAAGTACATTATTGGAGCAGCAACTGGTTAAAAGGCTCATACCGGGAAATCTGCTGGACGTTCTCTTGCTGCTCGTTATAAATTCCTTTTTTCTTCTTCCTTCCAACGGCATTGCTATAATTAGCACAGACAACTATGGTTGGGAAAATTTGAGGTAAAACTCCAGACATGTTCTGGAAACTTGTTGGTGGGTTTAACCAATGTTGGGATGTTGACAATATTCAAAGTTGGACACATTCTATCAAAATTCCGAAAGATTATCCATCGATCCATTTTCTATGGCGCTTGTCCTCATTCGTGTTGCAGATAGGCAAGCGGGGTACGCTCAGATAGACGAATATTTATATTTTAGAGCCTTCACTAGAAGAAAAAGCTTCACATTGTTTCATGAGGAAAAGGCTTAAAGGTCAGATGACAAAGATGTTCAAATTGATATTTGCATTGTTTATATGTTATGTAATACATGCACGTAGTTTAGTCAAAAATGTTACTCTATCCACCGCAAGGGCTACCGGAAGCTACGCTCTATGTGGAAGGGGGTATAAGTAGATGTCCACATCAATTTGGGTGACGATTGGTTGCATCTCCGCCAGTAAACCAACCTGGCTCTGTCTATTTCAATGTCTCTCGCCAATAATGAATTCTTGCAATGCCAAACTTTCCAGAATGTCTACAGCATGTTGCTCATTGTCAGTCTGAAATCAAATCCGTCACGCCGTCGCGTAGCTTTTACCTCACTTATACCTTCAAATTTGACTTAATGGGCACGGACCACGACTTTGTGCGCACAAATTGCCACTTTGAAAGTAGTTGCAGTGTGCACACAATATTTTTTTTCTCCCCATGTCTTGTCTGGGTCTCCATAATATTTATAGATTTCTCTTTATTAAACACAAAATGCATATTTGACAAAAAGAAAGAACAGGCCCATCTGATGCACAGTTACTGCTAAAACAGATTCATTGTACTTCCTCGTAATGGATTATTGATAGCGCGCTCATACTAGATGTCATTACAGGTGCTATCTAATATTGTGGGTGGTGAGTGCATCTGCCCCAAACGGGGTTTTAGTGCGACTCGTGTACTTCTGTACAGTATTTACATTTGTGTATTGTTCTGACTCGGTCTGCCGTGACACAGGGCTGGATGGGGTAGATGTCTCCCTGCGCAGATGGGAGGTTTGGGGGTGTGCATAATGTTGGTGAGACCAGCCTGCGGTGCAGAAAAGGTCCCCTGAATCTGTTCAGCAGGCAAAATGCCACCATGTGTTAGCATGCCGTGCACGCCTTGTAGCCTGTGGACACTGACACAAAGAGCCGGTCCCAAACTGAGGAAACGTGCTTCCAGTTTAAAGGACGACAGTGATGTTATCGGGGGGGAGATATCTCCGTTATGCAAGTCAACTACAGTATATTGATGCATTCATTTATGGTCGATGGTCCCGACGGTTTTGCAAGCACATCGGTCGGGGAGGTGCCGCCCACGAGTGCTGCGAATGCAGTAACAAGTACCACACACGTGCACACACGCTGTTTGTCTTATTATATATACACAAGTGAATTCTCTTCCTTCATTAGACCAAACAGTCATTCCATCAACTGGCCTAGTGCTGCAGGCTGCAGCCAATAGCAGGCTCGTGGGACCCAGTGGGATTTATGGGACATGAGCCGCACAAATGTCTCCCACCAGGCACTAAACATGAAATATTCACTTCTGTATAGGAGACAGTCTGCCTACGCTCAGACAGGTTTGGGTCATTTTGCAATTGCTAATGAAAGAGATCTCGTCCCGGGTTGGGCAGCGCTCACATAATATTCATAGATTTCCAGAGATGTCTGCCTTCACTTAAGTAGGGTACACGATTGGCTGTTGTATCCATGTAGAACACGCCCTACTGCTTCCAAAAGGCAAAAAAAGATGGGACACGGCATTAATATGTTACCCGCTAACTGTAACCCATCCTTAAGCCCCAACCCTAGCCCTAAACTGAATACTGTTCAGGCTGTGTGATATTTCAGTTTTTCTTTTTTAATAAATCTGCAAAAATTTCAACAATTCCGTTTTTTTTTCTGTCAACATGGGGTGCTGTGTGTATATTAATGATGGGGAGGGGGTGGGGGGGGGCAATGAACTTAAATGACTTTTAGCAAATGGCTGCAATATAATAAAGACACATAAGACACACCAACAAAAATAATTAACATTAAATTGGCGGTTTAGTGGGTGTCCACTGTATAGATGAAACTATAGAAACGTCTTTAAAATACTGCAAGTGTGCAGTCAGATGATGTCAATAAATCATACTTTGGATTGCTCTGATATGATCCTTATTTCAAATCATTTTAATGCTGGGTACTAGTGCGGGCGATCACTGTTCACCAGTGTGCGACTGCCATCTCGTGGCAGTAGTTTCCAACTACAGTTTGCGTTACTAGAATTGCAGTACTGTGTTATATAATTTACGTGAATACCTTCTGTACTAATTCAAGTTTGGCTTTTGTTTTACTCAAAGAAGTTGCCATCGTAATTAGTTTTAATTTGGTTTTTTTTAATTAATCAGCAAAAATTTCAACAATTCCGTTTTTTTTCTGTCAATATGAGGTGCTGTGTGTATATTAATGAGGGGGGGGGGGTTAATTTAAATGATTTTAGTAAATGGCTGCAATATAAACAAAAACAAAAAAAGTGGAACATTTAAGGGGGTCTGAATTACTTTCCATACCCACTGTATGTGGTTTTACAGAGAATAACTAAAGTAGGTGATTTGCCTATGAGACAAGAGAATCGAGTTAGTTGTAAAAACCTGTTTAATCATTTTCATAAAAATAAAAACCATGTAATGACGACTCAACCGAGAACACACGGGGAATGGGTATTCCTACCAGACCTCAGAGACAAAACATGAAGGCAACGCGCTCAAACAATGTAATATAAAAAGGTGAACTGGGAAGACAAATGTCAAGAAATCCTGCACGTGATTGATTGTTCATGCTCAATGCACAGCAGTACACTGTTGACTTGCTTAGGAAGATAAATACCATGTTTATTATTTTTTAAATTGCTATTTTATATGAAGAATTGGTACAAATTAAGGAAAACATATTGGAAATTATAAAAATAAAGAATGGGAATAGCCGCTCTGCTGCCCAAACAAACCCATAATATTGCAAGTCAGTCGCTTGTTGTTTATTTCAAATTGGAGGAAAAGTTTGAACAGACAACTGCGCTGAAGATAGACAACATTATAAATTGACATAGTAAGAAAACACGACTTTTTCATTACGAGGTTTCCATCTGAGTTGTTTCTGCAAGGGAACAGAAAAGATGTGTAACACCAGTTAACACTGCTTGTTGCGGAAGACAATAAAGAAAATGCACACACTCTTAACAAATTCCTGGGAGCATAAAATACATGGAGTTTGAAGTCTTCATTGATAGCAGAGGATTTGCGAATTATTTGAACTTCACTTTCTGTGATGATGGCAAATTGCGTGATGCTGATACTGATATGTTACTCACGCGTTTCGTTGAAGAGGAAGGACTCCTGATACTCCTTCATGTACTGAGAAGATCTGGCCTCATCCAGGAAGAGAGAGTAAACCTTCTTGATGTCCTCTACTTGTACCTCTGTGCCCTAAGGGCAAAAAAAAAAAACAGTAAACCAGCATAAACTACTCAGAAAAAGTAAGGGATATTCAGCTCAGGGTGAAATTTCAGGATGAACCTAAAAAGAATAACCCTAATGTTTTGCAAGTAGTGTATAAATATTTGCAGAAGCACGCCTTGCTATCGTTTCACCCAGTTTGCGGCACAACGATGACGATGTCTCACCTTGCGTTTGCGACACACCAAACCGGCCGTGCTGATGAGCTGCATGGCGTATCGCAGCGACGTCTCCATGCCGATGCGAGTCAGGACCGTGTGAGCCTCCTCGCTCAGCTCCACGTCCTCCTCCTCACACCTGGAAATAAAAGGATGAAGAGTTACTCGACGCACTCTAATTGCTGGAGAGGCATGAGCCAAGATTCTTACCGGATCTTTAGGATCTGTTTCGTCTCCTTTTCGGTGTAAGGGGAGGTGGCGATGATAAGCAGGCGGTCCAACAGATCCAGGGGGATCCCATGAGGGCTCTGGTAGTTTGTGCCACGAATGCTGGAATGAAAAGGAGGGAACATTTTGTTGGAAAGCACAAGGAGCAAGCTGGGCTCCCTTGTGCGTGTGCAAAGCTTTCTTTGAACCCTTACCGTAAAATAACAAAGACAACAAAGCCAAACCACTCAAAAGTCCCGTACAGTATAATAAGATTGAAAAGATGTTAAAACAACGTGTGTTACAGTAGTTGATAAACTGACGGTTAAGAATTCTGCAGCTTGTGCGGAATTCATCATTGATTCATCGTGCCTCGATGTCAACAACGCAAAATGGAAAGCGCACTACTTGGCTACAACCAGCCAGAACGCGACCATCAGTCAAGAACATGACGTCAGCTAAGTTAGCGACTAGGGATGGAAGGTTCACCAATACAGCGTGATACCATTTCAAACGCTTAGTTTGACCAGTTTATATAATAATTATCATTACCACCGTATTTAGCATGTCTGCCGCTGATCGTTGATTATGCCGATTGGGGATCAAGGACATTTTGTCAAACGCCCATCTGTACCTTTGGCATTAACGGACATTAATGAGGCATGACTTCCACTATCCTGTACATTTACACAATGTGATAAAAGCGAATAAACAACAAGAATACCGAGTGATGCCCCTGTTGGTGGCCATGATGAGAACAGGGGACAGGTCACTCTCCAAGGCACGGTTCAGGAAGGAGAAACACTCCATATCTAGCATGTGCACTTCATCAATGAACAACACCTGCAAAAACAACAACAACAAAAGTGTGTAAAGTCATTTAAAAGCAATCATGATAATGGTGATAACACTTCGTGGCTGTTTTAAAAAAGAAAAATCACTCCCCATCGACTATATGGTGCCCCATAAAGAGCGTTCCCTCATCGTGTAGTACTGTTTTCATGTGTAGCGAGTATAGGAAACCCCCTAAATAGTGCCCTCAATCTATCCCATAATGCACCTAATGTCGGTCTACGACTTTTGCATAGTAATGTACGAAAGGGTCACCGACACAAAATAGGAGTGACGCGTACCCCGGGGATGATCTCCGCCTTGCCCTCTTCTCTCCATTCGCAAACTTTGGCATTGATCTGCTCGCGGACTTCCGACTTGATCTCGCCGGTGTCTCCGGAGAAAAGAGCGAGGAAGCCCTGCGTGCGGCTGTTGATGACGTCGATCTCGTGCAGGGACACCGTGTGCACCACCTCCTTCCTCTTCTGCAGCTCACCCTCCGGGCACTGCACAAACTGGGTCTGCAAAGAAAACATTACTGTTTGCAATGTACAATAGTTTGACGCGAATGGCTACGCTACGAAAATCAGTAATACTATTCCAAACATCGACAGATCATTTGAAAATGTTTTTTTGGGGTATTTTTTCTTTTCGTTCTTAACTTTGAAACGTTCCACTCGTACCTGAGCTCCCATGGCATCGTAGTCTCTAGCTCTGGTAAAGGAGCGGCCCAATTTGCTAATCTTGCCGGTAGCCTTGTCGATGGTGATGACATCACTGAGAGAAAGGAAACGAGAGATAAAGTGTGAGTGGCCTGACCGATGCAATACTTTTGACACACTGTGGTGACTGATCAGAAGTAAACAAATGAGATAAACATACCCCGCTTGAACCTTCTCTTTACTGAGACTGTCAATCATCTTGTTGCCCAGGTCATATATTGTCTCCATCTCGGTAGTCTTCAAGGTCAACTTGCCTACCTTGGCACCCTAATAAACAAGGTATTATTTTTCAGGTGTTTGTAATAAATGCGGCATTTTCCCCCTCTCTCTGTACCACAAACTATGGTTAACTTTAAACGTCATAAGAGTATGATTACATAAGTTCTGAATGTGCAGCTGGGTATTCAATCGATGAAAGGATCTTTTTATTCACTTTTCATTCTGATTTCAAATGTTTAAACACGTTGAAAGGTAAGATTCCTCATTTCCTCAAATATATGAATAGTAGTGTAAGGATCACACTGACATAAGAAAATAAACATTTCAGATACGAGCAATATTATATAGTTACCATCAATAAACAATCCAATGAAAAACTGTAAGTAGAGTGGTAATATACAGATGGGCATGTCCGACCGGGAGGAGGGCGGGGGGGCCAACCCTGGACACGCTGGGGAGACGATGTCTCCCGGTTGCCCTGGGAACGCCTCGGGATCCCCCGAGAAGACCTGGATGAAGTGGCTGGGGAGACGGACGTCGGGGCTTCCCTTCTTAATGATGCTGCCCCCACGACCTGACCATGTCGCACTACTGCTGAATCGAAAAATAGTATGTACAGGGGGGTCCTCGGGACCTCTTAAAAACGATCTTTCGAACGTCGCGTGCCGTAAGAATACGGTATCACGCAGCACTAGAGCACATGCTCGGTCAACACCAGATTTTGAATTTGCTTCTTTTATATTTATGACCTAGAAGGGTTTTTCGTACAAATATTTACTATATTTATGACGTTAGCGTAGGATAGCGACAGACTACGGTGAGTTCCAAATTACGTACCAATTTGGGTTACGTCGCCTCCCTAAACTCCGTCTTAAACACGGGACCCCCTGTATTGTTATAGTTGTTTTTCGTACACCAGTATTGTTACTGGTTCCCTTTCTTAGTCTCCAATACAGTTTGAGGCCGATAAAAGTGTACTCTAACCCACCGTTCCGGTGGCAGGTCGATCAATCTGGATTTCTACAACTTCTCCTTCGATGATCTCCGTCTCCTCCCTGTAAAAGAAAGCCGCCTATGCATGACATTTGCATTTCAAACAACGGAGATCACGGCGATCGTGTTGATCCGCTCACTTGATCCTCACTCCGATAGCTTTTCTAAAGGCTTGGCTGAGCGCCTCAGTCTTGCTCATCTCCAGGGAGAAGATCTCACTGCCGGCCAGCGCTGTGAAGGGGGTGTCCGGGCCGAGGCTCTGAGCAATACCTGCGGGGGAACTTTTATTGAGCTTGGGTGTAGCAACAGTCTCATCCCTCTTCTATTTAGGTCTCACCCATGGCGATGGCGGTCTTTCCAGTGCCGGGCTGGCCTGCAAACAGCACCGCCCTGCCAGCTATGTGGCCGTCTTTGATCATCTCGAGGATGACCCCTGCTGCCCGTCTGGAGGCCAGCTGACCAACCATCCCCTGAGACACCTGCAGGGGAACACTCACAGTTATCCATCCATTTCCTATGCCGGCTGACGTTTGGTGAGATGGAGGGTACACCATGGACTGGCTGCCAGTCACTTGCAGAAGAAGAATCAACTTTTATTGTCATGAACATGCATGCAACTATACAGCTGAAGAGCGTGGAAGAAAAAGGGCGTTTGGGGGCCCTGGGCTGTTCAGCAGGGCAGTATAAAAAAAGAAAGAAAGAAAATATGTTTTTTTTTTTTTTTTTAATATATATATATATATATATATATATATATATATATATATAAATTGTCTCCATAGTTGAAGGTTGCGATAATGTTGTGTGCAATGCTCTCACTTGTCTTGGTTCCAAAGCATCATCCAAACCAAGTCCACGGATGTGAGAATGTGCACCTGAAGACAAGACAAAATTAACACAAATAAAATGGGCTACTGCGGTAGTATATGTAATACTGCTTGTATCTACGCAGCTTTGGATATGTACATTCTCACCAATTCTCTCAATCCGTGTGATGTCACGAACCTCTGGAACTTTAGTAGTCGCCATCTGGAATAAGTGAAAAGGCCAATGGAGAAAGATGTGCATTAGATACTATGACACTTTATGTCATACATTTAAGTCCAAAATGTCCAAGTTTGGCTCAGACACACTCGGATTTAAACACGTAACCACTGGCCACAACATAAAGGTACACCTGCACAATCCATAGAGATTGAATACAGGGGCTGTACAATGTTTTGGTCTGCCTTTACAAAGATAATGCCCTTTTTTTTTTTGTCTCGACTTTGATTATCATTAAATTATCATCATCATGATGTTATTTAATATTCGTGTGGTTTTACCCCGGTGGGGGGTGTTCTAATAAAGCAAAAGAAGTACTGTATTAGCAACCCTGCTATACAATAGACCAGCAAAAAATGTGGCCATTGTCGTAACGTGACGTGGCGTGGTTGTGTTTCAAGCATATTTCGATGTCTCCCCCCCCAGAACTATCTGATGTCTTTTAAGTTGCACGCTCACTTGCACGATATTTAAAATTCGCTAAACAGGAATGACTCTTCTCATGAAAGCGCAAATATTGGCCGCTCTTTGTGCCGAATGAGCCCGCTGTTTGCTTCGTCCACGGTTGTCATAGCGACTGTTAACATTGAATGTCCCAATACATAGCATTCAACAACGTAGTATGATTCGCAACGCGTCTTCGAATAGGAATATACACGTGTATATGAATATTATAATACTATACTCGTGAGAAAATGGCAAAAAAACAAAACAAAACAATAAAGAATCCGTTTTTTTTTCAACAGCTATGGGATGTGGAGTACCGAGCTCACGTCAGCTATGTTAGCGAACTAGCCAAGTAAGCTTCATTCATTCAATTGTTTGTAAACCTTGACAGCGGTTACGTCCGAATTAAGGCACGCTGTTGGACGAAACCAGAGTTTGCCGACTGATACGCACATCGACGTGTCAATATGTGAGACGAAAGAGTTGGAAAACAAAGCTCACCTGCAACGGTTCAAGTTATCAAAACGTGAGAATGCGGCGTTTCTTTCTGTGAGGTGTGCAGGCTAAATGTATCCGGAGAGAAACGAGTGTAGCTTTTCTTTGCGGAACTGGAAGTAAAGGTTGACTGCCCCCTACCGACTCACTCAGCGACAAGGCTGAAGCAATCTCGGGTACAAACGCTGCATAAAGTCTTGTTAAACTCAATCCCTCTACTTTAAACATTGTTGATTTACTCCATTGTGGATCGCTACAAATATACTACTTATTTAAAAAAAAAAAAAAAAAAAAAACATGTTTCCGCCCGGTCTCGAACCGGGGACCTTTCGCGTGTTAGGCGAACGTGATAACCACTACACTACGGAAACGGTTGACGGTAGTGATATTATATATCAGCATTTGGTCTGTTTTCCCACCAGAGGTCGTATAACGAACACGCAATAGCATGTCAAATAGTTTTGAGAGCACATGCCACTTAACAGAAAATAAATTGCTTGCAATACAACAAAGAGTACAGTCGCGTCCTTTTCACCCAGCCTCTGCCACTCTGATGTATGTTACTGTATGAAATAGTCCCTCAGTTACCGCCGTACTCGTGTTCGTTTTCCATGTAAATGTTGACTGTAATGCGTTCGCGGAGGTTAATAATGGACTACGTCGTAAACCGAGGACGCCCATGTATTGTACAATACACATTCATTGATAATCATCGGAAGTTTTCATATCCTCTCCTCCTTTGACACCCTTGTCCCAGCTGGCAGAATCTGATTCGATTTCAATGTGAGCCAGCGGTGCGCAAACTACGGCCCGCGGGCCACATCCGGCCCATTGCTCATTTCAATCCGGCCCTCCAGAGACTGGTACAGAATTGCCCAGATCGTATCAAAATCCTGACTACATTCATTTGAGTTTGTCCTGTAATGCCGAGTAGTTCCACCAGGTTGCGCTGTAATGCCCAGTGGTTCCACCAGGTAGCGCAAGCACGCTGATTACGCTAACAGCCAATCAACGCAGGAACCGACGGCTACGCCTCAAATCGGTTCAAATCGAGCTTGCGGGCTCAGCAAAACACCTTCATCTGACAAACTGCCATCGAAGATTCAGTCACACAAGACCCTGAAAGAGCGCCACGGGAGCTGCAGATGGAACCGATTGATCTCCAGTGTGATACTGTCGTAAAAGAGAAGGTCAACTCAAACAGGATGAGCTTTATGCTTCATGAAGCGCAGACACATTTCCCAAAATGCGAAAGATGGCACAGAGGATGCCGGTGGTGTTTGGCTCGATATGTGTGTGTGAACAGACCTTCAGTGTGATGAACACCAACAAAACATCCTACCGATCCCAACTGAGTGATGAACACCTCAGACGTGTTCTGAGAATTGCATAAACGCGCCCAAGGAGGGATGGCTTATTTTCTTTAAGACAATTTTTAATGATAGTCCAATGTCAGCTCATACAGACAGTTTTAACATACAGTATATGACAAAAGTGTTTGTTTTATTAACTGCAAACTCCACCTCAGTTTTTTTGTCAGTACTCCATCTTCAGGATCAGGCCTTTGGTGTGCGATGAAACAACGGCACAAACCAGAGTGACACGGCACACCCTGATAAAATCCATCCGTTCATTCTCTACGCCGCTTATCCTGGTCAGGGTCACCGGGCAAAAGGCAGGCAACACCCCGAACCGGTCACCAGTCAGTTGCCGGGCAGACAACCGTTTGCACTCACATTCGCACGGTCACTGAGTGGGAACTGAACACCAAAGTCAGGCAAGTGTACCACTAACACCATTAGTGAGCCCTTCATAATATCTTTATTAAAAACAAATACATCTCGTATAAATGGCAATTTCAATCAAATACAGTTCCTCACGTAAATGCGGAGGTATACAGCGCTCTCGTTCACTTTGTTCATCTGATTGCCCAAATCCACACATCTGCAGAATATTCATGGTCATCAACAATACAGGTTCCCCAACTCCCCAAATAAACGTATAACTTTTAAATTCACGAGACGCGATCAAATTAAATAACTTGTACATTGCTCTGTGTTCTTATCAGAGCTGGATGAGAGTGATGGATGACTCGTACCAAACCCAGAAGCCCGGATAGACAGGCTCACTGAATGAGGCCTTGAAGCGGTGAATGAGAGACATTGTTTCCCCGAGAGAGTAAAAAGAGAGGGTTCCCCCGGCGTGGTCCAGGAAGACCCCAATTCGAGAGGAGTATGGCGCGTTGACCTCTATCTGGTCCTTGTTGTGGCGTGCAGAATAGCTGGAGTCAGAGCAGAAGAGGCTCCAAGATTTGTGATTGTAGCCGATGCGGCAGCTGTCTCCGTAACCCGTCCTCTTGATGCCTTTGTAGGTGACACCCACGGCAGCCCCCTCCCCACTCCAGTCGACCTCCCAGTAGTAGGCGCCACCTGAGAGGGCCTCCGTGCACAGGACCTGGGGCAAAGAGTCAAACCTGGCGGCACTGTCACTGTAAGACTGGGGGTCTCTCTTGAGGGCAGCTTTCCTGTTCCCTCGAGACAGGTGGAGCTGTCGGTAGGCTGTGTTTGGGTTCAGAGTAAGTTGGCAAGCATCTAGGAAGAGACATACGATACGGATTGGAGAAGATGACACATTTAAGATCACGTGACCATGGAAATGGAAACGCACAAGATGACACGGCCCATCACCATCGCACCAGCAGCTTGAAGTGAAAACACTAAACTATTTCCAGATTCAAAGCAGTTTGGAATGAGTGTGTTGATTGTGAGCAGAGAAAAGGGAGCAGCTATGGAAAGAGCTCGGTCTCATCAGGTAAGATGTGGATGTAGATTGAAGGGCGGAAAGTGTGAGACCCTCTGGCTTTTACACATCAAACAAAAGAGAATTGTTGCAGGGGTTAGATGTCACCTGCCTGCTATGTCTCTCTCTCTCTCTCTCTCTCTCTCTCTCTCTCTCGCTCGCTCGCTCCCCCTCTCCCTCTGCAGATCACAGTTGGTGGGACACCCGGCGGCCCCTGCTACTTCTGTCCGGCTTATTATCTGGAATGCCAGAGGTATCGACACTGCTTGTAAGTCTGACCACAAACAGAAATATATTGAATTTGAAGGTTCACTCGGATTTATACAAGCATTCCGGATTTTTTTTTTTTTTTTTTTAGCATTTTTGATTCTTGTCTGACTAACCTTCTCAACACCAAATATAACAGACTGCTTTATTTCTTATCTTTTTTTCTTTTTTTTTTTTTTTTTTACTGCAAGTCAGTCACTTTCTCTGTGATACTGTGGGACAAATATGTCCTAAAAAAAATAAAATAAAAAAAAAAAATAAAAAAAAAAGTGTTGAGTTTGTGGTCAGCCGCAGGGTCTGACAAAGGAGCTAAACAGCGCCTAACGCAACTTAAGCGCCGAAATGAGCAGCAATCAACGGAAGCGGATCAGCTGACACTCACATTTTAGGAAGTCGTCCCTGTGCTGTGGTTCCTGGACTTGCACAGATCTGTACATGGGAGCGTCATCTGCTGTGGAAGCAAAAACAACAAAAACATATCCTGATTAGAACGGGCTGCATGATTAGATATTGGTTATCCGTGAGGTGCCGTTAAGGTAGATTAGCAAAGCAACGATGTGGATTCTTCTGAAAGTTCACCGTATTGTCATAGTATTTACAGAGTACATGCAAACAACATTTGTTTGTTTGTTCATGTTAACTGAGTCACGTCATACTCAAAGTAAACATTTGAACAAGCGGCTACCGAGTGACCTCAAACAACACTACATTAACAATATAGTGCAGCATTGGAACAATATCCTGCTGATCTGTGCAAAACTTTGTAGAGGTCATTTGTAATGTAAATCGAATTGACTGTTTCAGGCCAAGTGATGCAAAATGGGAAAACTCTTTCAAAATATAAAGTGGAGCTTCCCGAAGGAGCTTATTTCCATTGCACGTGCAGTACTAATCACTCAGTTTGATTAGGGTAATCAAACTGAGGGATGAAATCCGTAAAGAGTTCAAAATACTCACCTTTCAATGTGCGCTTCTTTTTGGACTCCTCCAGTTGACAAAAGGTCATTTTGTTAACTGTAAACAAATATGTGTTAGCGTGGTGATAAAAATACCGGTGGATTGCAATCCAGCCACATACAACGATACGTTACCCACTCACCCGTCTTGGCTACTTTCACGAGTTCATCATTGCTAAATTCGTTCATGTGCTGTTTCATCTCGGACACGGCCTTAGTAACTGGGCCGAAGGTGAAGTAAGGGTTCACGGTCACCGTGGGCAGCTCCTCAGCCTCAGTCTGGGCTATCAGCATGTGGTAGCTCTGATAAAGAAAAGAGAAACAAGGGAAATAAGAGTGCATTGTTGCATTTGACTATATTGAAGTACAAAAACATCGAAATAAAGTGCATTTAATGTGCGAACATGAGAATTTGTCATGTTCATGTTACCTGAATGAAGTGGATGTGGTCCTCAGTGCGGGACAGTTGAGTGATCTCACTGTCTCTCCTCTTCAGGTCAGAGATCTCGTGGGTCAGACGCTCCACGTGACCCTCGGCGTTGTTGAGTGCCGCCCGCTTATTGGTGGAGATCATCTTGGCCATCTCTTGCTGCATTCTCTCAATGGAGCGTATCATGTCGCCAAACATCTTCTCACATTCCTGCATTGCTCTCTGGGCTGAGTTCTGCGCAGGAAACAGGAGGCAGACCATAAATCAAGTGCGTGTCCCTTTTTTTTTCTTTTCTAAAAGCATCCCGAGCGATGCTTTCATCACTCTCAACATGAAGGAATGTCAAGTGCGTAGGTCGTTGATTTAACATCCTATTCGATCTGGAACGGGTCGGCCCGGTTTTATAGTCCTGATCGATGAGCGGTCCGAACCTTGAGTGTGTCTACCGCTTGTTTCAGTTCCTCCATCTGTTTGAGTCGATCGTGAATCCTCTCCTGGATCTCAGCCTGGGTGGCACCCAGGCGTTGCTGTGGAGACAACAACGAAAGGCGTCAGTTGGATTAACTTATCGCAAACTGTCAGGAAAGTTCTGTGCAGTTTAGGAAGGCAGAAAATGAACTGCAGGTCTCACAGAACCGCTCATATTTCGATTTGTTCACCCCCGCTGTGTCGCCCGATAGTATTCCAATCGGTCACCTAATTGCGTACCTGTTCTTCCGCCCGCTCTTGCTCCGCAGACACCATGTCGTGACCTTTGTGCTCTTTCACCGTACACAGCACGCAGATGCACATCTGGTCCGTGCGGCAGAACAGCTCCAGACCCTTCTGATGCTGGGGACAGATCTGCCGGTCCAGATGGCCGATTTCATCCACCAGCTTGTGCCGTTTAAAAGTCGCCGACTCATAATGGGGCTTGAGGTGCCTCTCGCAGTAGGAGGCCAGGCACATCAAGCAGGTCTTGATGGCTTTGTTCTTCTTGCCCACGCAGATGTCGCAGCCCACATCCTGCGGTCCGGCAACGTTGTAGTCAGGGGACGGAGGTGGAGGCGGGAAGGCGTCTGAGTTGCGTTGAAGGGTAGAGTGCCGAGAGCCTCCGGTGCGTCTGGGCGTGGGCCTCTTGCTGTAGGTGACCCGGCACTGTGGGCACATGTATGTGCCCGTGTGGTCTGCGTGGTCCCAGTAGGTCTTCAGGCAAATGGAGCAGAAGATGTGCCCGCACGGAATGGACACCGCATCCCTGAGGTACTCCTTACACAGGTGGCAGTTGTCCTGCTCAGATGCCATGCCGTTCTATAGTTTTCGCTCAAATGCAGCGAGGATGCTGTGACATTCAGTGACTTGTGTCAGCACAGGAGCAAAGTGATCCCACAGGTGCTTCTGGCCTGGAGTTATATGGAGCAAACGGGGGGGGGGGGGGGGGAGAGGCTAAACTGGTTAAGCCGAAACCAGTAAAACAAGGGCGGGGCGAGGCGAGGGCACAGTGAATGTCTTCATCGGTGAGAGTGTGCAGAGGGAATGAATAAAATTCGAGATGACGTGGGCGCCGAGCCATCAGTTTCATCATTTCTTTGAATGGAATCGCATGTAGACACTTCAAGTAGAAAGGAATTCTCAACCGCATCTCGATGTAAATGAGTGGTAGAAGTGCATCTTGTATTTGCATTTGAATGATTGAAGAACAGAGACAATGAAGCCTATCGAAACAATTCAGGTGTGTCACAGTTGCTCGTACTGAGTGAGACATCGTCTCACGAACGCCACTCGAGTCAAAGTGCACCACTAAACAATCAATCATCAATCATATCAAGTGATTGTGCTCCTGCAGTGATGCGCAATTCATTGTTTTGATTAGGCTAATTTGGCTTGCTGTGTGTTAAACCAGTCACAGTGCAACCGTCGCCTATCCCGCTTAGTTAAGAGTCGAACTTGTTAGCATTTAATTAACACTCATTTCTGATGACCTTTAACATGCAGGTTCTGCAATGAGACTTTGTCCCTGCAGAAACTCTTGCAGTTGTAGGAATGTTTTCTCTTCTGAGTAAAGAAAATACCTTCCCATTGAATGTTTCGTCTTACAGTGAAACACAGTCAAGATGGAGTCGCAGGCTTGTCGGAATGGAGTGGAATGCAACTCCACTTGATAGCCCAGATAACAGCAGTGCAAACAGATTCCGTTGTGAAAGAGCCAAGATGGCCCCTGCAGAGTGGGCCATTGACAGGTCTGCTGTCCATCAACAACAGCTGATATGCAAGAATAAATATATATGTCGTACCTGTATACCAAAAAAGAAAGGTAAACAGTGTATTGAAGTGACGCAAAGTGAGCTAACCAACAACGACAAAAAACATTCATAATCGACTATGCCATTTTTCATTGTAACCAAGACAATGACTGACTTCGTATATTCATTTTGAAGAATGCACAGTATCGCAGTGAATGGAATAATTCTAATTATTTTCATATGACATGTGACCATATATTTGTCTGGTTAGGAATGTTGCAAAATTCTTCAGAACCACAATTCAGCTGGAGTTTCAACAGGCCTCTTTGGCTGGAAATTGACACTGAGGAGGATTTGATTTGGAAAACTGCTCTGTACTTTGTTCTGCCAACATAAATGACCTTGGTTTGAACAGTAAACCCGGACTTTGCCTCCATAAAACAAAAATACCGTGATTTTATGGAGAACAGGAATCTATTGGCCAACGATCATTGCACTTCACTCGCTTCAGTGCAGAGGATGAGCGCTGAGCTGTCTGTTTCTGGATTAGTTCCATGAAAATGACTCTTTCCAGTGCACAACTCTGACTAACATACAGAGTTTTTTTTTGTTGTTTAGTTTTTTTCGCATGTGTCTGTACAAAGTATTAGGGCCACACTGAAATGAGGAAAAATAAAACAAAAGCTGGAAAGTAATGAGAATTAAAAAAAAAATAAAGTAACATGACAAGAAACATTTGTGTGCCGCATAATAGCTAACAGCTAATTTCTAGACCAGTAGCAGAACTTTAAAATCTATTGTAAAGCTGACTGGAAGCCAGTGTAAAGACTTTAGAATTGGAGTAATATGCGCTGACCTCTTTGTTCTGGTCAGAACCCGAGCTGCAGCATTCTGAATGAGCTGCAGCTGGTTAATGCTTTTTTTAGGGAGTCCAGTCAGAAGACCATTACAATAGTCAAGTCTACTTGAGATAAAAGCATGGATGAGCTTCTCCTGGTCTGCTTGACCTTCACTCTGGATATGTTCTTCAGATGGTAGAAGGCAGTTTTAGAAATTGATTTGATATGACTGTTGAAAGTCAGGTCGGAATCTATCAGAACACCAAGGTTTCGTACTTGATCTTTGGTTTTTAAAAAGAGTGACTCAAGGTATTTACCAACAGCAATCCTCTTTTCTTTATTGCCAAAACAATTATCTCCGTTTTGATGTGGTTTAATTGAAGAAAATTTTGGCTCGTCCAGTTATTTATCTGTTTTAGACAGTGACACAATACCTCAATTGAACTGTAGTCCTCATTAAATATTAAATATTTGTAAAAACCCTTCTGGTTGACGATCAAACAAACCCGCACACACGCAAAAAAAGCATTTTCTCTCATCTTGTTGGTTCTTAGGAACAGATATGAAATTTCGCTGATACTGATGATGTTGTGCGAAAACATTAACTATTTCATTGTTATGCGGAACTGCCTCCGAACAAGATCCTCAACTGTCGTAATCTTAATGCAGGTAAATGTTGTTTGTATTATCCTGACTGTATTCTCCTGACGTATATTCTTGTAACTTTGACCTTAATCCTATCGCATTGTTTTTTTGTTTTTTCTTTGTATGGCCCTAATGTTCCTTCATATTTAGACAGTGAAAGTCTCATTTGGCCCGTGTAACGTTCATCAGTCTTCACTTTGGTTAACTAGCAGAAATCAGTCCAGTGTTTTCACCATCACATGTTTAGAATGGTGTCTTCCTGTTTTTATCACACACCCTCACTAAACTCGCACTCGGTTTCCTTCGATGAAGTCGCCATATGTGCGCTTGCCTGCACTTTTCCTGCAGAGCGCATGCCCGCACTCTCTCGAGGCTGGCCGACCTTTCACCTTGAACTCGGTTTCAGCTGTGAATGACTGGAGTATCTGTTCTAAAACAGAACTCCTCCGTTCACAACAAGCACCTGACGTACTCGCAGGGTCCTGTCAGTAAAGCTAATGAAAAAGTCCTGTATCCCAAACATGATCGCGTTTCATAGAGTACAACAATGACATTGTAGCTGCTGCACAGTCTTTCCTTTTTCAATATCAGAAGAGTGTTAAGTGCTTTTCCCCTCTATAACAAGTGCAGGTAGTTAATCTGTAATCACAGGGTGCACCCTCTACACTGGAGGAAGGAAGGGGAAAACTGGCTTATCACAACCTGACCTAATATGGTGAAGTAATATGTATGAAGTCATGCAGGATATGGAGTGAAGAGCGGATACTGTACTTCTAATAGTTTCCAACGCATTTATTTTGTTTCCAGCTCCACTGAGGAATGTGAAGCTTATAGTGTTCAGTGTTATGTCAAGGGAGGAGTGGACATAAGAATACTTGGATGAGGAGCTAGTGTCGTGTGAAACCAATAGTCCAGGTCCGATGGAAATGCTTTATGACGACAGCGTACACTTCGTGTCGATGCTTTCTCGTGGCTGCTTTAAACAGTGGAGTAGGCAACTTTCCGCATGATGTAACACACGAGTATGTCAAACATCTACACGCGCCTGCATCTTACAGTAATGTTCCGGTTGCATGTGTGTCGACTTCTGCTGAGCAAACAGATGCTATCTCGATATCTGCGGTTACATATTGACCTCCACGAGTTCACTGGACTGGTTTGATGGGTTGCAATATAAAAAATGTATAACTGATCAAAGGAGTGAGAAGGGATGTTTTCCCGAAAATGCTCAAGCTTGCAACGTCTGTGTTTGTTTATTGGGTGGTCCCTTAAATTCCAACAGCACCTAACCCTCCATTTGTGTTTGTTGGACTGTAACCGGTCGAAGACAATGGCGATTCTGTCTGACAACAATAGGTGGAAATACAGCTGTTGAGAAGTGCGCGCAATTCATCCCCAGATGAGCCACAGGAGGAATTGGAAGCTAGCTGTGGGGGAAATCGAGGCGTTTTCATGCATGTTTTTCTTTCTCGTTTAAGCTTTTCACATTTCATTCATTCTCCCGTTCAGTCTTTTACTTTCCTCTCTTTCCAGCCTACACGGCTCGCTCTCCCTCCTTTCCTCCCTCCCTCGCTCGCTCCCTCCCTTTCTCTTCACCCTTGCTCAACCTGCTTATCTGAGCAGGGCAGGACTCCCATGTACACGCAGAGTGCAGGAGGCGGGCCTTGTCTGCTTTCAATCAATAACCTCTGGAATTCAGAAATACAAGTAGGTCCTGTCTCTGGCTGGCTGTACCACACTCACTCAGGAGGGCGGGCTCCCACGCAGACTCAACTCGGCGCTCCCGGCATTTTTTTCTTCTCCACTTCCTCAGGTCTGCAAGCGTTCGCGTGCTCACCGCGATGGCTGATCACACGTCTCCAGACTACTTCAGCTGTACCCTGTGTGTGAACCTCCTGAGGGACCCTGTGGCTATTCCTTGCGGTCACAGTTTCTGTATGGACTGCATCAGCGGCTACTGGAATGAGGCGGACTACACGGGGATTTACATTTGCCCCCAGTGCAAGATCACCTTCACCCAGAGGCCTGTGCTGCGGCCCAACGCTACACTCAGCATGGTGGCTGAGAAGATCAAGAAGAGTGGTCTGAACCTTAACGTCCACATACCCCAAGGGAATGGCTACGCCGGGCCAAGCGACGTCCCTTGCGACTTCTGCTCTGGGAAGAAACTCAAGGCCGTCAAGTCCTGCCTGAACTGTCTGGCATCCTATTGTGAGAAACACCTGAAGCCACACTATGAGTCAGCCACATTCAAAAGGCACAAGTTGGTGGATGAGTTGGGAAACCTGGACAGGAAGATTTGCCCGCAGCACCAGAAGTCCTTGGAGCTCTTCTGTCGAACCGACCAGATGTGTATCTGTGCCATCTGCACAGTCAGTGAACACAAAGGCCATGACATAGTCTCTGCCGAGGCCGAGAGGAGTGAAAAACAGGTAGGGTAACAAGGAAAATGCTCGATTGTGTTGTTCAACCTTACAAATAGTGCGTGTACCTGTTAGATGACTTCCAAGTAGCCTCAGAGAGCAAAAGTGCGCACTCGTGTCACAGTGTAACAGTTGTATGAGCAGATAAGAGAAAAGGCTACAAAACATGTTGTCTCCATGGAGATTATTTGGCTGTTTTCCCCACCGCAACTGTCGCACGTACTTTGCCCTATTTTCCCTAAAGCTATCAGCTACCTCGGCAGGCATCGACCGCCAAAACAAATGCGGCTCTCCGATTAGCTGTGCGGCGGGCGGGGGGGCTTGGGGGGGGAGTGTCTTGCTTATCAGCACTGAAAGTTCCTTTTCAGAGAATGCGGTGTTCCATCTGTGGGATGGATACACAGAAACTGTCTTCCTGTGCCATTTCCCACCTGTGGGAGGAGGCCTGGAGTGACACTGGAATGTCAGGGAGTCAAGGCCCTTCAGCCGCTCGGGATCACGAATCAGAGCCAAACACAATCAAAGCGCTCGAGTGCTGTGAGAAAACACAGACGGTCAACAGACTGCGTAGTGTATAAATCTACATTGTTGATTATACTTTGTGCCTTCGAGCTTCCTCTCTACAAAGTCTGGTATCTCTAATCGGGACATTTACCATCAGAGTTTCGCAAATCTCACACCATCTCCTCCTGTATCCCCTCCCCCTCACACGCTCACCCCTGCCAGATTCCCTACATTCCACCAGCTTATCTTGAAGAATGGCTTGGTGAGCTTGAGAATAAAGATGAATTAGAAAAGCCCTCTATTCTGCATGTCAGTACGACGTGCACCTTGAAACATCTCTTTAAAAAGTCAGTCAGCGGTGGATTCGCATTCCTGACATGGCCAGAATTCCATTACAGACCCCCCGTCTGAGATCAAACCTGCCTGTCTTGAGGAAGCTCTTTGAATAGGCTTTATTAGACGTGCTGAGTTGGCTGTCTGGACTTAAGCCTTGAAATATGAACTTGTATTTCCTCAAAAAACAACAATCAAGCCAGCAGGACACTGACTTGGGAGAGTTTGTGAAACGCAACATTTATGATGGACTATGATAACGAATCCTTTATTCCAGAAACTCTTGGGAATCTCCACTGCCGAGATTAGACAAAAATGTCAAGAGCGGGTAAAAGAGCTGGAAGAGTTGAAGACTGCAGTGGATTCACTAAAGGTAAGGTCGAACTGTTGAACAACCATATTCATCCATTTTCCAGAGCACTTGTTGTGGGTGATCTGGAACATATGCTAGTTGAGAAGCGGTGTACACCCTAGACCGGTCACAGACTCACAGTGGGGGAAAAAAAAAAGAAAAAAAAGAAAACTAACTGGCAAAAATCAGCAAACTTTGGAGGTCAAATAGCCTTCATTTTACGCTTGTATAGAAGTTGAAAATCCTGCACTGCAAAGAAAGGTTTTACAATGGCAACATTCCCAGAACTGATTATTATTATTCCATTATTGGTTTGGATATACAGCCAAATTGGAAATGGATCAGCGATGAAATGTGGTTAGCCTCAAAGGTTCCACTCCAAATCATTCTTCAAATGACATCTCATTCGCATCACACTGCTGAAGATATAGTGGCCGTTCCTCCAGTAAAACACTCTCCGTGTTCTCGTGCAGAACTCAGCCCAACGAGCCATGGTGGAAAGTCAGAAGATGTTTGAGGACATGATTCGTTCCATTGAGCGGATGAGGTCAGAGGTGACCAAGCTGATTGGGATCAATGAGAAGGCCGCATTCAACCAAGCCGAAGCGTTGATCGAGCGTCTGGAACAGGAGATAGATGAACTGAAAAAAAAGGAGTCGGGCTTGAAGCAGCTTTATAGTACAGACGACCACATCCACTTTTTGCAGGTATCCTACTGCACAAACACATCCGAGGGAGCTGATTTTGCGACGAATGAACTGTTAAGGTTTAAAACCGTTTGTCGCTCCATTTCATGTCTTTACATGTGGAACTGTGTATGCATTTGTGTACAGGGCAGATTAATTACAGGAAGTGTTTCTCCAAACTTGCTTCCCTCAGAACTTCAACTACCTGTGCACCCCCACCGATGACGGCTTCATACCAAAGGTGAGCGTAAACCCAGTCTTTTCCTTTGGGGCCGTCAGGAAAGCTGTGGCCGAGATCAAGGAACGTCTGGAAGAGTTTGGCAGGGAAGAGCTGTTGAAGATCTCCAAGACAGGTTGGTTTGATTTTAGCAACAGAAGCGCACCAATTTTTCATGATGAACGCAGAAAAATATAAATCAACGTTCTGTGCCTTACAGTAAATGATGTTCCGGTATACACTACAGAAAGTCGAACACTGGACAGAAGGAGCAGAGGTGAGCTGATGCCTAAAAACAATTGCCATCAACGCATGGAGTCAAACAACAACAACGGCGACAACAGATCAGAGATTTTGAAAAATGCTGTTCAATTTGCAGGTAAAGAGCACAACATGACAACAGTGGACAGCACTCCCGCTACCCCAGAGCCAAGGAGCAGAGCAGATTTTATCAAATGTAAGTACTCAAAGTATCCATTTCAAGGAGACAGCGTCACAATGGCTCTGGATCCTCGCTCAGCCTCGCTGATCCTGTCATCAGCGAAGAAAGTGAATCAGACCAGTGGAGAATGCAGAAGAGCTCATTCACAGACACGTGCTCAGAAGCAGATCAAAGATTTACCCGCTTATTTAATTTCACACGAAACCATTGGGCAGGCACATCGAAGACCCAGCTTTTTGGATAAAAGCCATTAAAAAGGCCAATTTGGGAAGGCTTTCCACAAGGTTTAGGAGTGTATTTATGAAAATGTTTGGGATAAATTAGGGCGACGAATGAGAGCGCAGACTTCTCATCCAACAAGAATATGTGACCTCAACAAATACACTTCTGGAAGACTGGTCAAACATCCCTGTAAAGAGACGCTTGAACCTTGTGGAAAGCCTTCCCAAACGAGTTGAAGCTGTTATAGCTGCAAAGGCCGAATTGACGTCATGGATTAAGAGTGCGATGTCACCTAAATTCATAGGCGAGTCAAGGCAGATGAGCGAATACCTTTTGGGTGTACAGTATGAAGTATATGCAAATATAGGTGCACACATGTAAGTCCCCTTAAATGTACTGTACTTCAGTTCGAAAATCACAAGTTTATTGCTTCTCACGATTCAGACTTCTGCCATCTGAAGTTGGATCCGATCACGGCCTACAAAGAGCTGCACATCTCTGAGCACAGCAGAAAAGTCATCCGAACCAGAGACCTGCAGCCCTATGGGGACAACCCAGAGAGGTTTGACAGTTTTGCCCAGGTTCTGTGCCGGGAGGGTCTGTCCGGAGGCCGCTTCTACTGGGAGATCGAGTGGAGCGGGGAGTTCTCCGTCGGAGCGGCCTACGGGGGCATCAGCCGTAAGGGCAAAGGCTCATTGTGTCTGCTGGGCTACAACGATAAATCCTGGAGTCTACTTTGCTCTGACACAGGCTACTCGGCCTGGCACAACAGGGTCGATAAAGCCGTCAGTGGGCCTCACTCTCCGAGAATCGGCGTGTACTTAGACCACAGTGCAGGCGTGCTGGCGTTTTATAGCATTGGAAGCAGCATGACGCTGCTGCACAGGTTCGAGACCACGTTCACTGAGCCCCTTCACCCAGGCTTCGGAGTTGGAACCTCAGTCAAAATCTGCAACGTCAAGTGAACATTACATAAATGAATATTACATATTTGACCCAACACTTACATTTTTTTTTTTTTATGATGTCTTTGGAATATATATTTTTGCATAACTTTGAAATGTATGTTACACCGTTTAATGCTCTTTGTTTTCCACACAAATGCATAAATCATCACATAATGTATTTCACTTTTTTGTCAAATTACTGTAACCTTTTTCAAGATCCCTGCCAGAAAAGGCTTTTAAATGCAGTATGCTTATTAAGACCTCTAGTTACAGTGTACATCTCATCCTCATATTTCATATTTATCTTGTCAGAGAGGGTGTGGCAATTGTTCTTTTGTAATGAAATAGATAACTGGATGCATTGTTGGTTTATTCTTTGCGAATATAATTTCAACCAACTGTAGAACTGTATCTTATTTTATGTCCTCTTAACAGTTCAGTTAAGCCTTATTTAATGTTATGCATGTTTACTAACAAACTGTTGAATTGCCTCTAGAAGTCAAATATCCATGTTAACTGGGAGTCCTGGCAGTGAATGGGTTAATTAAAACCCCTGAATATAATTGTTACCGAGGACAGTCCCTTTTTGGGCAGATTTATAGTTTTGAATAAAGAGCTAAATGAAAACGTTTTGTTGTTTTTCCACTAACAAGGGAAGAGTTTGGCAAGTACACCACAGGTGCTTCGTGTCATGTGAATGGAGCCAACGAGGTGTGGCGCCCAGAAAATGTACCTCGAGCTCCCTCTGCTGGCTGAGGACAAGCAATAAAAAGCAGAATTGAAAAAAGGTGGCGTTTCTTTAGGATCATTTACAGCAAAGCTGACCATATTTTTGCACGCATACAAGTGCGTTTAAGAAGTATCGGCTTGAAATGGATTTTCGCTGCTGCTTTACAATTTTGTTGGTGATCCAAATTAACATGAGTCGCTAATGTAGTAGGGGTAAAATCCAGAAGAAAAATGTATTCCTCGAGCTTTACTTTCAGATTTCATTTTATGCAGACAAAAAAGTTAGGGATATTCTGGTTTCAGTGAAGTTTCAGGATGAACCTAAAAGGTACTATTGTATAACCACTAAAGGTGAACTTCATTTGACCTTCTCTAACTTTTGAATGCACGCCCAACTGTCCATGTTTGAGTACTTTTTGCAAAACTTGCTGTTCTTTTAAAAGGAGTTGAACAGCAAAACAACACAGAAGAGGTTTGTTCCAAAAATCAACCATATGGGGGGGAGAATTTGAGTGCCCTATATTTATACATACTTAGTCCTGTCATCTCTCATTTAATGGGTGGCCAGGCCAAATACCAAAACCCTATTTATATTCAATTTTACTTTAAATGTACACAAGTTGCTGAAAATGTTTGATTGATGAGGCAAACTTTCAGAAGCTGTGATCTTCCTTGATTAAAAGTAAATGCTAGACATCTGGGAAGCATCAAAAACATCTACTTCACAAATGAATATCTTGAATACTTGTAACGTTGGAAAGTCAAACGACTACCAAAGAGTTGCAATGCAACTCTTTGCAACCAAACATTGCACGAGAAAACATGGGGGGGGGGGACTTTTGTAATAATAGACATCTGTTTATTGTTCCCAGACATTTTGCAGGATGTAGCGCACACAATGCTCAAGAGGAATAGAATAATAACAGTCCAAAAGTTCAGACAGCATAGCCAATAATTCCTCCTTTTCCAATGCACTCTCCAATGTAAAACCACATCAGGACTTCAGTTGCCACCAGCCCATTCCTTAAAGCATCCTGTAAAGAGGGAAAAACACATTCAGATCAATAATATAACAATTGGTTCTTTCAATGAACAGATAAACAAGATTAAGAATGAGATGGAACACAAATCAACAGTTTTAAAGTAAACACCAGATGTTCTCCATTTTGATTCTTGGAAGAAAAAAAGATTGTTTCAAAAATGAA